>NW_008335784.1:1557633-1561209 GCF_000622305.1 Nannospalax galili | reverse complement strand
AAAAAAAAAAAAAAAACTTATCTCAGCCTTCTCTGGTTTAGCTTAGTCTTTCCTCTTCTTTGGAGAAATTCATGCTCCAGAAACCTTCACTTTTGTAAAGTGAGCAACTTTGGTTTCTTAACTGCTTGCTAGACCAGATTATGTTTTCCTGCAATGAACTCGTTCTCATTGCATCTCTCAGAAATTGTAGTTTATTAACATCCTATTTCTCATCTGAAGATTATCAGGCCACAACTGCATCTTTGACTTTTACGCTAGCAAGATGATGCAAACCAAGATTGTGGTGTTTTGTTTTTATGTTTTCATACATAGTAAGAATTTGATCGGCAAGGATCAATTTGTTTTATTTAGCTTGTTTTTAATTTAGTCGGTATGTAAAGCTATGGCATCCTTAGACTGTAAATAAGGAATATTATTTTCCTTTGTGTCTGCTTTAGGTTTTTCCCTTGTGTACCTTCTTTTTTTTTTCACTGTTTGCATGTTGTATGACATTGTCTTCTCTTGTATAATTGGTATTTTAATTTAGTTTTGCTTAATATGCAGCTAACATAATTCACCGTTGTAAAAAAATAAAATAAAATCTCTTAGGAGATTTTGGTAACAAACTCTGTGAAAGCTCTAGTTTATATTTGGGATAGGAACTTTACTTGTAAGATTGCTCTTTCCCTTCTCCTCCCCATGGAATGGGACCTGTGCAGCCTGGCGTGATGTGTATGAGGCCATTCTCTCCATTCCTAAAGTTCTCCTCTACTCCATGTGGCTGGTCTGATTTTACTAAGTCCAGTCAAATACATTCTTTCTTATTATGCATGTGATTATTATGACTTTAAAATTATCTACTTAAAAAGATTGTACAGAGCCCGGTATGGTAGCACACACCTTTAATCCCAGCCCTCAGGAGCAACAGGCAGGAGGATCTCTATGAGACTGAGGCCAGCTTAATGTACATAATGAGTGCCAGGCCAGCAGGGGATACAGGGAGACCCTGCCTCAAAAAACAAACAAAATGGTTGCATATGCAGTTTAAATGGCTGAACAGTGAAACTTTTAATTTGAAAATTATTGTCAACAGTAGCTTTTTTTGTCAGGTTACATACTGTTAATAGTATTATTGAGGCTAAGTACAGTTTCAGGAAAAGATAATTTTATCATTTAAACAGACTATTTAACAAATCATTTTTTATTGATGATCTTGGAATGATCACTGTGTCATTTTTCCTACAAATTAATGGCTATCCATTACTTCAGTTAAATGTTTCTTTTCTTGTTGGTTCTTGTTAATTCTCCTGTTTTCTTTTTATCACCATAGGAATTAATTCAAGCATCACTTATCTTGGTTACTGAACCCATGTCTTAAAATGGTGCTGAGATAAACCTTTCTGTCCTCATTTAAAACTGATTGGTTTTTAAAAATTATTTAATTACCACAGGAGTAGAAGAAGCATTTCATTACAACAGCATTCACATACTCAATAACAATTTCCAGAGCAAAGATACATCTCTTTCAAAATTGACTGTAAATTTTTAGGTTCAAATTTGAATTAATACAGTTATACAATATTGTACTTGGTGTAAACCCTATAAGACAAAAAATTGAATGAGGTTTTATTCTTTAAAAAGATCTCCATTTCATTTTAAAATATACTGTTTCATACATAAAAACTATTTTTAATGCAACTAACACTTAGATGTTTGCATATGCATCTCTAATCTCTATATGATTATTATTACTAGTTACAGTTGGTTAGTTTCTGAGATCCTTTGCACCTGTGCATGGATATAAAATCATCAGGTAGATTTCAGTGGTAATGCTTTTCACCTCCACTAATTAACATGAAGCAAATTTTTATGCTTCTTCCTCAAATATAACTCATTTTTTTATTTATTGATTTTTTATGTGTATTTCATACAGAACATCCCGAACAATCTTATTCATCTGTATACCCACATCCCAATTGGCACCCTTCCATAGCCTCCCCCCACCCCCACTGGAGCTCATATACTCTGTCATCCCTGTTACTATCCACTGTGTTATCAATGCCCCCAGCCATTCTCCAGTGCTTGTCCATCCACTGAGTCTAGCCAGCCTATCCAGAGTTCCTTGTTTTAGGAAGATCAGTTCTTCCTCATCTAGCAGCAATCAGTTGCCAATATTCCTTTAGATAAGATTGGGGTCTGCTGTTCATTTTCCAAGTTCTATGCTGGGTTACTGTCTGGGAGTCTCTTGGGCCACTCTGGCCAACAACTCAAAGGAAGGCATCACCTGTCTAGCATCGTTTCTTGTTATGTAGCCTTTAGCTGTCCACATGGAGTATTTTTTTTTTTTGGTCTTTTTGAGAAAGGGTCTCCCTGTAGCCCAAGCTGGCCTCTAACTTTCAGAGATCTGCCTGCCTCTGCCTCCCAATGCTAGGATTAAAGGAGTGTGCCAGCACACCCAGCTTACACGTGGACTCTTAAAGAAATATACTGATCACTGTAATCTTGGTTATACTTTCCTTTGGGGTATTTAAGACCATACAGTTAGCCCAGATAAACCAATTTAATAAATGACTTAATTTTAAAAGATTTGTTTTTATTAATTTTTAATTATCTGTATATGCGTGTGCCTGTGTGCGCGTTTGTGTACATGAGTGCAGGTGAAGATTCTAGAAGAGGGCATTGGATTTCCTGGAGCCCAGGACCAGATGGATTTACAGCAGACTTCTACCAGACATTTAAAGAAGATCTACATCCAATATTACTTAATTTATTCAAAAAATTCAATCCCACACTCTGTACCTTGACTCCCATACAAACTGAGTAATGGGATACCAAAGCCAGATAAAGATACAACCAAAAAAGAAAACTATAGACCCATATCCTTAATGAGCATAGATGTAAAAATTCTCAACAAGATACTTGCAAGATACATCAAAAAGATCATCCACCGTGATCCATTTGGCTTTATCCTAGAGATTCAGGGATGGTTCAATATACATAAGTCAATAAACATCACAAATCATATAAATGGAATCAAAGACAAGAACCACATGGTATTCTAAATAGATGCAGAGACAGCCTCTGACAAAATTCAACATGGATTTATGTTCAAACTCCTAGAGGGAATTGGACTGGAGGGAACATACCTCAACATAATTAAAGCCATATATAACAAACCCACAACCAACATCATTCTAAATGGAGAAAAACTGGAAGCATTCCCATTAAAATCAGGAACTAGACAAGGCTGTCCACTATTTACACTCTTGTTTAACATAGTGCTTGAAACTCTTGTAAGAGCAATAAGATAAGAGAAGGAAATTAAAAGAGAAAAAATTGGAAGGGATCAAATTATCCCTTTTTGCAGATGATATATCTAAGAGACGCCAGCAATTCCACCAGAAAACTCTTGGAAATTATTAACACATTCAGTAAGTGGCAGGTTGCAAAATTAATCTACAAAAGTCTATAACCTTTCTATATACCAATAACAAGCAATCAGAGAAAGAGTACATGGAAACACTCCCTTTCACAACAGCTGAAAAAAAAAAATCTTGGAATAAACCTGACCAAAGACATTAAAGACCTCTAAAATAA
>NW_008335784.1:1552430-1557510 GCF_000622305.1 Nannospalax galili | reverse complement strand
CAAGAGACCCCGGATAGCCAAAACAACCCTGAGAACTAAGAGCAATGCTGGGGGGATTACTATACCAGATTTTAAGCTCTATAACAGAGCTACAGTCATAAAAACAACATGGTACTGGCACAAAAAGAGACCCATAGACCAACAAAATTGAAGACCCAAATATGAACAAATGCAAATTTCAGCCACCTGATATTTGACAAAGGGGCCAAGAATAATCACTGGAGGGAAGACAGCATGTTCAGCAAATGGTGCTGACAATACTGGATCTCCACCTGTAGAAGAATGAAACTAAACCCCTATCTTTCACCTTGCACAAAAGTCAACTTCAAATGGATCAGAGCCTGAAACCCTGAAACTACTAGAAGAAAACATTGGCAATAACCTACAAGATGTAGGTGTTATGAAAGGATTTTCTAAACCAGACATCAATTGCTCAGGAAACAAGGTAAAGAATCAACAAATGGAACCTTATTAAACTAAAAAGCTTCTGTACATCAGAAGAAGCAACCAAGAAAGTGAAGAGAAAACCCCCAGAATGGGAGAAAATCTTCACTAGGGACACATCTGACAGAGGTTTAACTTCCCGAATATATAATGCATTCAAAAAACAGAGAATCAAGAAAAGAGTTAACCCAACTAAAAGATGGGCTAAGAAGCTGAACAGAGAGGTCTCAAAAGAAGAAATAAATATGGCTAAGAAGTATCTTAAAAGGTGTTCACCATCATTAGTAATTAGGGAAATGCAAATTAAAACCACTTTAAGATTTCATCTTACCCCATTCAGACTGGCTAACATCAAGAGAACAAACGATACCAAATGTTGGAGAGGATGCGGGGAAAGGGGAGCGCTCATCCACTGCTGGTGGGATTGCAAAATTGTTTAACCCCTACACTCCTTTGTATATACCAAAAGAACTCATTCTATTGCAGAGACACTTGTAGGGATCCATGTTTGTTGCTGCCCTTTTCACAATACCTAAGAGATGGAAGCAACCTAAGTGACCCTCAACTAACAACTGGATACTGAAAATGTGGTTCTTTTATACGATGGAGTTTTACTCAGCAGTAAAGAAAGATGAAATCATAAAATTTGCAGGTAAATGGATGGAACTAGAAACCGTTACACTAAGTGAAATACAGACTCAGAAAAGAAAACAACATGTGTTCTCCCTCATATGTGGATCCTAGCACCAAATCCTTATAAGTGAGCATGTATCCAGACATAACTACAGGAACCAGGATAATGAAAAGGAACCTGGGAGGTAAAGGAAAACTGATTGGTTTAATCAGGCATGGTGGTGCACGCCTTTAGTTCCAGCACTGGGGAGTTAGAGGCAGGAAGATGTCTGTGGCATCTAAGGCCACTCTTGTTTACCTGCTGGGGCTGCATAGTGAGGCCCTCTCAAAAAAAACAAAAATCTGGTGCCTTTACCAGAAGAACTTGGGCTGCACTAGGAGAACTTAATCATGTTTGTGCCCTGACATGCAGTAACTGTAATGTACTGTTTTTAGAACTGAACCACTTAGGGTCTTTAATTATTGAAAATGATAGCTCCTGTCTTTCTGATAGACATTCTTCATGTCAGCTTATTTGGTGCTAATAGACTTCACGGCTCACATCATTTCAGAGGAGAACCAATGCCCTTAGTAGATATATTTCTTATGGTCAGAGGAATTAGAAAGGATAAAAAATGTCATTTTCTTTTTGGTGATAAGTTGTTTTAATATTTCATCTTGCAAGATCTTTTTGTGATTCCAAAGATACGTACAAACCTCCTTATATGAATCATTACTGAACTATTTTTTGATATATAGTATTTGACCCTAAGATTTCACTGTGAATATAGCTAGATTTCATGTGCTTTTATGGTTTTCTGATTAGACAAAATAATTTGAATTTTATTTGTTACTGTGTATGTGTGTGTATGTGGGGACATTACATGCTCGTCAGATCACACATTTGTAAAGTTGGTTCTCTTCTTTTACCTTTATGTGCATTCTGAAGATCAAACTCAAGTGGTGAGACTTGTGCCTCTACATGCTGATCCATACTGAAGGCCCACAATTAGACAAAATAATTTTAATTTATAATTAAATTAATAATAATTTGGCTTCTTCTATTGCTACTATTTATATATTATAGCATATGACCTCAATAAATTACTGGATCAGTTATTCCTTGGATTAAAATATATGCCTATATTAATTTCTGTTGTTTTTACAAATAATTTCCGAAATTTATTTCATTCCTAAGAATTAATAAAAGTGTACTGATTATTCAGTATTTTTGCTTTAAATTGTTAATTCAGTAATGAAAATTCAGTTTGGGTCAAGTTTGAGAACTTGCTGTTTCTGAGTATAGGTAGGGAATTTTTGAAGGTCTAATTTGTTTGCCCAAAGTGCTTCTACATTTTAAGTCTGTAATTGTTGAATAAAGTTAAGAGACTTGAAAATAAAGGAGTTCACTTGACTAGCCTCTACTTGAGCCTCCCTTGACTTGAAACCATTTTCCTCTTTGCTATTCATGTTGTAATCACAATAAATTATCAAATAATTTCCTTCCAGTAATTTCCTTAGCCTTTTATCTTTGACTTTACAAAAACATTATTACAAAAAAGAGTTATATTACACAGCATTTCCATTTTTATATTTTTTTAGTTTAAGTATTTGAAAGAAAAAAAAGCCTGTCTTTGATACAAATATAAAGAACATAAGGGTGTATATTACTATTAACACAACTTTAAATTTACTTTAATTGAAAACTTAAATATACTTATTGAGAATTAAAATTAATGCATATTAGAATATAGTTTGAAAATCTAACTATAACTTGTACATATGACTAAAAGAATATCATAATTTCTGAAATTGAAATCATTTTATTTATAGTGTAGAGGTGTTATACCTATTTTTATTTAAATGAAGCTATTCATTTAAATTTATCATATGACTTTAGTGTATTTCTCCTTTTTGATTATTAATATTTCACTTACTGACATATATAAATAAAACACATGCAAATAAGTTTTGATAATTATTTGATACGGTCTCTTTTTACAGTAGTAAATTTGAACCAGATATAGGTTGCTCATTTTTGCATTGAATCGAGGCTTTTAGAATGTAAAGGCGCTCAGAAGGAAGAGAAAAGTTGGTGTAGGGAGCAGCACAGGAATAGCAATCAGCGCTATAATTAAGTTTAACCCGAAGAGAATTATCAGGGCCAGATGATTTATGATAGTGAAAATGTCTCTTATTTCCTTTATTTCATCCTCATTCATTGCAGTTTGATTAAATCAAGAGGTCAAGAAAAGGGCAAGACACTCAAGTCATTCCATTCACCTTTTGTTGTAAAAGTTTGACTCTAATGTAGAAGATATTATCTCAGAGAAACCCCCAAATTACTTTCGTTATGGTTTTTGAAACAGTGTTTGATTTTAATTCTGTTTTCAGTGAACTACTCAAGTTTCCTTTATGAACATACATATTTATGCTTTATCTCTGTAACTGAAGTATTAGCTCCTTCAAGACAAGACTTTGTTCGCTCTAATATTTTACTGGCCTTTCCTCAATGCAGAACCACTAGCATTGCTTAATTGTGGATTCTGATGTAAATGATAAAAATGAAAATGTTTCAAGGACAGCTTACCCCAAACATGATTAAAGCCATGTAATTTAGGAGTTATAACCGATTGTTAAAATGTATAAATGAAAAATAGTATTTCAGGAGACAGAAGTGAAAGACGTGAAGATTAAGGACATTGAAGATCAAGAATTTACCAAAATGCTTGTCAGCAATACCAGGACTGTTCTAGTTTGCCTTCAGTTGCTGTGACAAAACACTGACCAATACCAGCTTTGGGAGAAAAGGGTTTATGTGACTTATGTCTTCCCTGGTCACAGTTCATCACTCAGGGAGCCCAAGGTAGGAACTCAGGGTAAGAACTTGGAGGCAGGAGCTGAAGCACAGACCATGGAAGAATGTTGCTTACTGGCTTGCTCCTGGCCCCTGTCAGCCTGCTTTCTTATACAATACAGAACAAGCTGCCCAGGAGTGGCACCACCCGCAGTGGACTGGGCCCTCCCACATAACTCAGTAATCAAGATGTCCCATAGATATGGCCACAGGCCAGTCCAATGGAGGTGATTCACCAGTTGAGGCTCCCTTTACTCAGGTATGTCAAGTGAAGTTGACAACTAAAGCTATCCAGCACACAGACTTTGCCATTGTTGATGAGTTCACAGAAATATGTAGTGTTAAAGTATAAGAAGTAAAAGAAACTTGAGTAGTATAAACCTACATAAGACCTGTTCCCATGGACATTTTATCATTTTATCTGTCATCTGTAGAAGAATCATGTTAATGTTATGGTTAGACACTACCCATAAAAAATTTTTTTGCATTAAGATTCCTTGGGTGTATCAACACAATAATCAAAAAACTTAGAAGAATTATATCAGTAAATCAGACAAAATGAGTATTTGGATATTGTGTAACTACCCTTATAGTTAATATTGTTTCTGACTAATAAAGACATTCTAGATGTATAGTGTAAAAATCCTTACTCAACCATCCCCATTTGGAAATGGATTTTTACTGCTTTTCACCCTACCAAGTCTATGTGGAAAATGCAACATCAGATTACTTTGAAACTGCATTTAAATTAATGTTTATTTTTAATGAATCTCTGAAAGTATTTCATATAAATGAGTACTATTAATTTCTAAAAGAAAATAAAGAAGCTAAATCACATTAAAAAAATTTAAAGCCAGAAACGTTTTACAATTCAGATAGTTACCAAAGGTAGTAGGTATGTATATGTTTATTTCATGCATCTTCAGGAAGGTGTAGACTAACTGGTGGAGTTCCTGCATAATGTGTTTGACTAAGGAGCTCTATCACTTAGTATTATTAGTATGCCTGCAGTGATACATGAATATTCACAGTAAGGGGAATACAGATTGTAAACAGCATACTATTCTTAGTAATGCCATTTTTTTTTATAATCTTACAAGAAAGCTTTCATTTTTTGTGAACTTTTGAATTATCAGATCTCATAGTATATATCTAAAATGATTTGCC
>NW_008335784.1:1544549-1552412 GCF_000622305.1 Nannospalax galili | reverse complement strand
TATATATATATATATGCACATATATGTTTGACAGGCATTTCATGTTGCCTATTTGTTTATATACTTTCTGAGGCTGAGTTTGCCATGCAGTAGAAAATGGCAGCCCTGAGAGGTTGTGACAGACAATCACTTAAAACATTACTCTCTAGTCCTCTGCAGTGAAGGATGCTGGTATGTGGGTAGTACATGTGGTATAGAGGAACTTGGGGATTGCTTCCATTCTGAATACATCAAGGCTGCCCATTTCTTTGTTACTGAACTTTAAGTAAACTAAAGAAATTAATTTTCCCTGTCTCTACAATATTTTGATGGATTTTTATTTCAGCTAAAATTTATTGCATTAATATGTAGCTGTACTTGATTAAACACATTTAAATAAACTTTTTTCTTAGTGAACTTTAATATTATTTTAGCTTCTTTAAGTTATATTACAATTGATGCCACTAAATTGTCTGAAGAGACATGTAGGAAAACTTGAAATGTCTAGTCAAAATATTAAATCATAGTCCCTATGCACATACTAATATTGTTAGTATTAATAATGAAATCAGAAAGCATTATTGGTATTCTGGCATTGCTGTAATATAGATCCTGCAACTTGTTTTCTTGGTTTTAAATTGGGAAACTGCACCAATTACTTATTTTGTTGGGTTTTGAGATTTTTAAACCTTAAGTTTAGTTCTGAAGACTTATGATAACACTGAAAGAAATTCTTATGAGAGGACTCCTATCACAGTGGTAGAAGAAAAATAAATTGTATCTCTCAAATACACAAGTAAAAGAACAGAGAAAAATACAGGAAATGGCTATAGTGCCAAGAGATGATGTAGAGGCTTTGCAGTCTGCGGAAAAAGTCTTCCATAGTGATGCACTGTTCTTTTGTGAGCACAGAACCATGTGAAAATGCAAAGAGAATGTTTAAAGAAACGAACAGCTGTACATCTTTGAAACTAAGGCAGATGAAGCACCATGGGCACTTTTTTCCAGCTTCCACACTCTAGGCCATTCCATCCTAACTCTATTTCTTTTTTGTTTCCACATATCTCAAACATTTTTCTTTCCTCTCTTTTGCCTATTTAGATCAGCATCATCCAAGTAAATGGCATATTATCTGTAGATCTTGCTAGACAGGCTTGCTGTTGCTGACTACCCTTTCTGTGTTTCATATCATCCATGGACCTCTTTAGATTCTGTATCACAGTTGCCTGTTACAGAACTTCCCACACAGTCGTATGTTCAATTTTGTTTTGTTGGGTTTTATTGTTTTAATTAATTTAATAACCACATAATTAGTAGAAGCATTTCATTACAAGAGCATTGACATAGTCAATAACAGTTTCCAGAGCAAAGATGCATCACTTTCAAAATTGGCTGCAAATTTTTAGGTTTACAGTGTTGAATTAATACAGTTATACATTACTGTACTCAGTATAAACCCTATAAGACAAAAAAATTGAATGAGGTTTTAACCTTTACAAAAGATCTCCTTTTCTTTTTAAAATATATTGTTTCATGCAGATAAGCTCATTTTTTTTCATGACATAAAGATACCCTTTATTTGCTTTTGTGTCAAGACTAGATAAAATATAGTTATTTAGCAGGAATCCTAGATACGACTCAGTTAAAAGTTTTTCATTTGTATTTTTATGTGTATGAGTGTTTTGCCTAGATGTATGTAAAGACAGGTATATCATGAAATGCCCACAGAAGCCAGAAGAGGGTGTTGAATCTCCTGGAACTGGAATTACTGAGAGCTGTTAGCTGCCATGTGGGTTCTAGGAATCGAGCTCAGGTTCTCTGGATGAACAGCTGGTGCTCTTAACCAGTAGAGCATTCTCTCCAGCCCCACAACTCAGTTTTCTACTCACAGTCCTCTGTTTGCACATCAGTCTACCTACTTGGTGCTCTGTATCTTCTGATCTACATTACCCATTTCCTCAGCCCCAACTTTACCTTACTTCTTTTCTTGGTAAATTGCCACTGCTAAAAGCAGCCAGCAAAATCCATAGTCTCTATCTGTCTATCATCTATCTATATCTATCATCTATCTATCTATCATCTATCTATTTCTATCTATCTATCATCTATCATATCTATCCTCTATCTATCTAGCATATATCTATCATCTATATATCATCTATCTATCATCATCTATCATCTATCTAAAATCACATTTAAGTGAAATTGTGCAATATTTTTCTTCTGGTTTCTGTCTTATTTGAGTAAGAAAATGCCCATGTTCATTCATATTGCCACAAATGGTCTGATCATCTTTCTAAACACTAAATAGTATTCCACTGTGTGTATATTTCTCTAACCATTTATCCCACCACCTAGGTTGTTTCCATATTTTTCCTCAGATGTCTTAAAGACAGAACCCACATGATTCGCTAACAGGAAGTATGAGGTCAAGAGTGACTTCTCATGCTTTTTAAAATATTTTTGCCTGAGCAATCTGTCACTTAGATGAAGGGAGAACATTGTCAGTTCACTTTTTAACATAGGAGATGTTAGAGATGCATTATTTTCTTGGCAATAACTGAAAACTAAGAACAACGTAAAGGCCCATGCACAAGGGAATAATTCTGTAAACTAAGACTGTATGGCATTCAGTAGACCCACTTCTCAGCATTCCAAAATCTCTGACATTAAAGAAAAAAAACATACAATATAATCCCATTTATCTGTGTCTATCTACCTCATTGACATTAAAACCAGGATTGTAGGGACTGGAGAGAGATACAGCAGTTAAGAGCACTGACTGCACTTGTAGAGGAACCAGGTTTGAATCCCAGTACCCACATGGGGGATAACAACTGTCCGTAACTCCGCTGGCTTTGCAGGACATGGGTGCACCTACACACATCAAGACAATACAGTCATACACACAAAATAAAAATAATAAATAAAAACAAAATTGTAGATTTTTACACTTACACAGGTAGGTGAATGTCACATTTAAAAATATACTGACTAGGCATAGTATTAAAAATGTTTTTTTTAATATTTATTATTTTTATTTTATGTGTACGTATGTATTGCCTGCATGTAGGCAAGTACACCCATGTCATGCAGTGCCCACAGAGGTCAGAAGAGGCTGTTGGATCCCCTGGAACTGGAGTTACAGACAGTTGTTACCTGCCATGTGGGTTCTGGGACTCGAACCCAGGTCTTGTGCAAGAACAGTCAGTGTTCTAAACCACTGAGCCATCTCTCCAGCCCCCTAAAATTATAATGACTATATTTATGGAAGATATTTCTTTTTTCTTTTTTTTTTGCACACGAGTCTTTAATCTCTATGTATCTGATTATTACTAGTCACAGTCAGTTACACTTGGATCCCTAGTACCAGAGTATGGTTATAAAGTCATCAGGTAGATTTTAATGGTAATGTTTATCACATCTACTAATTAACATGAAATAAATTTTATGCTTCTTCCTCAAATATGTCTTTTTTTAATTTGTTGATTTTTTGTGTATGTATATATCACACAGAACATCCCACATAATCTTGTTCGTCTATATACCCACTTCCCAAATGGCACCCTCCCACACCCTCCCCCCTCCCACACACTGGAGCCCGTATACTCTGTCATCCTTGTTACTGTCCACTCTGTGGTCAATGCTCCCAGCCATTCCCCAGTGTTTGTCCATCTGCTGAATCTAGTCAGCCTATCTGGAGATCCTTGTTTTAGGAAGATCAGCTGTTCCTCATCTAGCAGCAATCAGTTATCAGTATTCCTTTAGATGAGATTGGGGTCTGCTATTCATTTTCCTAGTGCTATGCTGGGTTACTCTCTGGGAGTCTTTTGGACCACCCTGGCCAATAACTCAAAGAAAGGTATCTCCTGACTGGCATTGTTTCTTGTTATGTAGCCTTTAGCTATACATATGGACTCTTAAAAAATTATATCAATCCCATTAATCTTTGGTTATACTTTCCTTTTGGGTGTTTAAGACCCTACAGTTGGCCCAGATAAACCAATTTATTTTTACTCTTAAGGTTTGAGGATCGGTTCCCCAGGGGTCACATGGGCTTGAGAGGAGCCCCTGGCTCCTTTCTTTTACCAGTTCCATCTATGTGAAGATAAGTCAAAGGTCCTGCTTGACCATAGCTACCTTTGCTTGGAAGCATGGAGGAAATGATTCCTCTGTGTTGACCCTCCTCTTTGTAGACTGGACACTGGTTCAAGTCCATCTGGTGTGGTCTCCTCTGTCTCTTTGATCAAGACGACAAGTGATCCACCACAATTACAGGACATTTTGAAAGATGCTCATAGTCCCCTGGAACTAGTCGTTCTAGGAGGGCAAAGAGCAAAAACTGTTCTTTATGTCCCTCTGACCAAATTATTATAGGCCTCAAAGTATGTCTGTTAAACATCCAAGAAGGTTACTTCCACCAGTCTGGTACTTTTAATTACTGTGTGTCATGTAGATAAATCTTGGGCAAAGACCAATTGTTCTCAGATAAACCTTACCTAGACATATATTTCTTGATCTGCTATGTACAATTTTTCAGTAGGTTGTAGGAATAATATGGTTCCCTCTTTTTTTTCAATATATTTTATTATTACTATTTTTTTACTTCATGGTGGTGCTTTATTGTGGCTATGAATTTTTTGTATTTTTTTCCAGTTATTTAATAACCACATACTTAGAAGAAGCATTTCATTATAACAGCATTGACATATTCACTAACAGTTTTTTGAGCTAAGATGCATCTTTTTCAACATTGGCTGTAAATTTTTAAGTTTATAGTTGAATTATTACTGTTACACAATATTGTACTCAGTATAAACCTTATAAGACATAAAATTAAATAAGGTTTTAACCTTTAAAAAAGATCTCCATTTCATTATTAAAATACACAGTTTCATACAGAAAAATCCCTATTTTTTTTTTTAATGAGCTTGGCATTATTTATCCCTCTCATTGTCGAACCTTTCCACCATGTTTTCCCCATTTTTCCCATTTCTCCTTTAGTAATACCCTTCTCCTGTGGTCTGTCCTCTCTTGAGCTCCTTCTTTCCCTTTATCCCCAAGGTTTTTTATTTTTTTAAAAAAAAAATTATTGTTTTTATTTTACATGCATGACTGCATTGCCTGCATGTGTATTAGTGCACTCATGTCATACAATGCCTGCAGAATTCAGAAGAGGGTGTTGGATCCCCTGGAACTGGAGTTATGGACGGTTGTTAACTGTGTTTGGGAATTGAACCTAGGTCCTCTGCAAAAGCATCCAGGGTTTTTTTTTTTTTTTTTTTTTTTTTTTTTTTAAGCGGATGTTTCCTGGGATTGTTTGGATATAATATGTGCTTTCTGAATGAACTGGACTCTTGTTATTTCATTTTTCTTATTTTTCCCCAATATTTTACTGTTTTTTTTTCTACCAAGTGCAAAAGTTTGTAAATGATATTTTCTAAATATTTATTGAGAAATCATGTCATAGTTGACTGTCAAAGTCTCCCCTTTTGGAATAAGATTCTTGGTGAAAGAAAATGTGGTGTTACTGCCAAGATGTGTCTTTTTGGCTTGTCATATAATGTCTACTACCCTTCACTTCCACCATGAGGAACAGCATTAGAGATGGGATTCCTTTATAGTGTTTGAAAACTTAAGGGCTCTTTTCTCTTGATCTTCAAGTTCAACAAATGCATAAGTTAGATCCTGGTTTTACTCCAGAGTTGGACCACTCTATTCAGGCAGTGTTATTGTACTTTTTTATAGTCCTATTAAAGAATGATAGCTTTGTCCCAAAGGCTAAGCTTTTAACAAACCCGTATTTGACAATTACATTGGGGTGGTTTGTAATCTGATCTGTCCTTTGTGGTAGGGGTTTTGTTGTGCTGCTTTGGTTTGGGTGTGTTTGTTTTTAATGGAGAGGTGGTGCGTTCTCAAAGTAGAATCTGATTTTATTCCTAATAAGTGCAAACCCAAAATAACTGCCAATTTTGAGATAATTGTTTACTTACTAGTATCCATTTTGCAAGGTTTCTGGATCTGGACTACCCAATCAATAGTCTCTTGTACCTGTGTCTTCACTACTCCATTAACTGACTCCATCTTTCGTCAGTTGGTTCATAATATATTCAGAAGCTCTTACCAGAAGGTTTTCTTACATTAGAGCATTGTTGTTTGCCAGCCTCCTTCCTCTTATGCTGTTATATGTCTACCTTGCAGATCTTCATTTTATGCTATAAAGTAGTATAGTTTATAGTATTGGATTAGTATTTGTTATTTGTGTATTTTTCTGTTGAATACATATTTTCTGCTAAGAACTTCTGTTGAGGGACCCATGCTCCTAGCTTGGTTTTTCATGGGGAGACATACTTGCACAACTCCTTGATGGTTACTTCCTAATTGACAAGGCACAGACTGTCATAACACAATAGGCATGCCATTACAACTTCTTGATACCTGCTCAATATTTTCCTCCTAATATCCCAAACCACTTCTCATCACCTTTCTTCCAATCTCACTGTCTGGATTTTAACCTAGCTCTCCAGTTCTCATAATACTGCCAAACTCTTAATTGTCCATCCCCCAAGGTACAAAGTTCTATTGAGAATTTTCTTTTTGTTCCTGCTCTTGCAGTGCCTTTTGATTAAGCTGATGCATTTTCCCCCAGCTGCTGACCAAAACATGCTGCCTTCACCCCAAAAGCTAACAAAGTTATCCTATTTGTCATTAGCCACCATGGCCTTTCTCATTATTCTATAATGCTACCACTTTGATACTGCATTATTTATGTAGCAAACAGAAAATGGTCATTCCAGTTAAGTAACATAAGCTCAGGCCCTAGTTCCACCACCTATCGGATCAATTATTTTCATTTTATTAGCCTATCAAATGATACAATGATAACTGGTTCAAATACTTATTATTATAAGATTTTGATTTACAAAATAAAATCACAACATTGCCTAACTACCATTAATGGCTTGCTTATTACTATAAAGTGCAAACACTATACTTTGCTCAGAAGAGAAGTTATCAAATATGTTGATTCAGATACAAGCAGGATGAATTCAACTTTATTGGGATTACATTGTTTGTGTTTTGTATACACAATTAAGAGTTATTTGCAGCATTGCCAGATAATTTCACTCTCTTGAGCTTATGATTGAAATTGCACAAAATTAAGTTTATTACCTATTTCTTAAATTGGAAAATAGAGGTACTACATCTTATCTAAAGGACTATTGACAACTGATTGTTGCTAGATGAGGAACAGCTGACCTTCCTAAAACAAAGACCTCTAGATAGGCTGACTAGATTCACCAGATGGACAAGTAATGGGGAATGGCTGGGGGTGCCGCTGACAACACAGTGGACAGTAGCAGAGATGACAGAGTATAAGGGCTCTAATTGGGGGGGGCTATGGGAGGGTGTCATCTGACAAGTGAGTGTATAGATGAATAAGATGGTTTGGGATGTTCTGTGTGATATACACACAGAAAAATAAACAAATTTAAAAATAAATTATATTTGAGGAGGAAGCATAAAAATTTACATCATGCTAATTAGTGGAGGTGATAAACATTACCATTGAAATCTACCTGATGACTTTATAGACATATACAGGTGCCGAAGATCTGAGTGCAACCAATTATGACTAGTAATAATCAGATACATACAGATTAGCGATGCATGAACCAACATCTCAGTGTTATTAGCAAGAACAATGAGTCTTTCTATGAGGAAACAGTATATTTTAAAATGAAATGGAGATCTTTTTTAAAGGTTAAAAACTTACTCAGGTTTATGTCTCAGAGGGTTTATACTGAGTTCAATATTATATAACTGTATTAATTCAACTGTGAACCTAAACATTTATAGCCACTTTTGAAAGAGATGCATCTT
>NW_008335784.1:1542826-1544449 GCF_000622305.1 Nannospalax galili | reverse complement strand
ATAGGTACAACATTGAACTTTACCTATTTGTTTTAGTTATACTCTTTCTAATCTGTAGAGATAGTTTTCATCAAACCATAAATTTTGAAAGTAGCCAAGCTTTCCAAATTGCCTCAGTTTATGCTTTCATCATCAAGATTAGGGTTTTTTTTTTCTTTATATCTTCTCTTTGAGGATTCAATAGCTGCTTGTGTCCAGAACTAATTAGATAGAACACGTTACTAAAGGCAGGAGACTATGTACCTGAATTAATCTCCTTTGCTATTTACCCTTTACGGTTTTGCCATTCTATAGGGTTTTTGGCGTTCTTTTGGCAAAAAGCATTAATGAAGTTTTTTTTAAATACATTTTTCTTGTGATGCATTGATATTTCTTTTTTTAAAAAAATATTTTATTATTTTTATTTTATGTGTATGCTTGTAACTGCCTTCATGTAGGTAAGTGCACCCGTGTTGTGCAATGTCCACGGAGGACAGAAGGCACTGTTGGATCCCCTGGAATTGGAGTTACAGACAGTGGTTAGCTGCCATGTGGGTGCTGGGATTCAAATCAGGGTCTTCTGCAAGAACAGCCAGTGTTTTTAACCACTGAGCCATCTCTCCAGCCCCCCATGCATTGATATTTCTAAGAATCATATTGTTATTACATATGAATTGCTTAGAAGTTTGTTTAAAAATTATAAGAAATGTAATTCCATTTTTTCCTAATTACTTGAGAGTATTATGTATTAAAAAATTAATTCACAGAATATGTATAAATAATTATTTTACCAAAGTCATAATGCCTATGTTAATATGCCCACATCTTCTTTATGACCCTTTAGCGTTTTCCTTAAGGTTTTGTCAGAATTCAAGTGGTTGACTAGCCAACAAGTAATAAACGTTCCATTAGTCCTACTGACTCTCCTGCTCTTTCAGATCAGTTACACCGGTTGTCTCTTAAATGAGCTTTTCACATCAGCCTCTTATTTCATTAGTTAACTGTCTGCCCATAGATCTGATAACATGGAATACTAGTGCGAAGTAGCTTGCCTCCTGCCGCGTGTCATGCTTTTTTTTTTTTTTTTTTTTTTTTTTTTTTTTTTTTTTTTTTGGCTGTACGATATGGATAGAGTCTGTAGCAAATTGGCACAAAAGAGTATTTATCCACTACCTGCAATAAATACACATGCTCATGTCTACAAGGCACTTGAGATTCCTTGTTAAAATCACCTTAAGAAAACAGTACTGCATCAGCTTTCCATTTATCAACAACTAATGTAAGACCAAAGCATTTACCTTAAGGTAATTTAATTTGGCCTAAAAGATGGCTCCATGGGTAGGGGCATTTGCCACACAAGCCTGGCAACCCGAGTTAGATCCCCAGAACCCAAATATAGATGGAAGAACAGAGCCAGCTCCACAAAATTATCCTCTGACCCATATACACATGCCATGCCACATGTGCCCACATATACACAAGCAAAAAAAAAAATTAAGATTCAGTTATTGATTGCATTTGTTCTCAAGAGTAAAAAAAAATTATTTGTTAAGGTCTTCTTTCTTAAAAAAAAGAAAAATAGCTTAGAAATGTATTTTAAGTTAGCAACCATTACAATCGATACACTTTTATACAGGAATTATT
>NW_008335784.1:1522920-1542781 GCF_000622305.1 Nannospalax galili | reverse complement strand
ATTTACACAAATTATTCTTTATTTTAAGAAGAGAGTTGTGCAATTAATTTCCAAACTGTTTACTGAATGTTTCTTGCCTTTGAAAGGGAATTATATTAGTGTAATGAGTCTGGGTTTAACAGTGGATAAAAGTCCTTGACCCAACCCTAGCAGACACTGAGTGTTCATTGACTGGGCCAGTCATTACATATTCCTTGCATTTTATTTTTTTCCTTTGGCTCATTTATAAACTCTGGTGAATGACCTGATAAGAAACTTCAATTTGGTCTTAACAGATTTTCAACCTTACTGTTCTTTGCTGCAGGAACCAGTCAGACTACAAGTGTCTTTGGGTTAAAAGCAGCTTTAACTAGCCCATCAATTTCAGTAATCATCCCCTACCTGGTTTAAACATTTAGATACACCTTGATCTAAGAAAGAACTGATACATGATATCATATTTTAGTAATTTTCATATCTTCTAGAATATCTGACTCTGGTATAAAATGTGTAATTTATGTAAAGAGTATGTTGATGCATGTTTCCGTTCATTTGGTTTTTGAGGTGTAGTTTTAGACAGTTTCTAAGTTGCACTTAGGCAGCACTTTGACTTGGAAGGATGCCTGCCTGTTGTAATCTTGTTTGTCCTGCACTTCCTTTGCCACAGGCCTTGTCTGTATGAAGTCCAGCACATCTGTGGTCGAGCTCGTCATGCTGCTCTGCTCTCAGGTGAGAATTCCATTCACTTGATTACACTCAGCTGTACAAGAATGCTTTGACTGATAAAACTGATGTGTGTCTACAATTTAAATTTTAATTTTATCTCTTACTGCAGAGATGAAGAAGGTAATATTTTTTGAGGTATATTAGTAGCTGTGTGGTCCTACCATGGAAGCACTGTCATGTTCTCCATCTCTTTTCTTTCACTCTCTTTAGTCTCCCTTCCTCCCCATCCTTCCATTGTTCTGTATTATAGATGATAGATAGATAGATGATAGATAGATAGATAGATAGATGATAGATAGATAGATAGATAATAGATAGATAGATAGATAGATAGATAGATAGATAGATAGATAGATCTTATGTATATATACATATATGTATGTATATCTTTAGGTCTTTTGCTATCATGTTTACCCTTTTAAAATGCAGCATAATTTATAATTTTAAAATTTACAGTTTGTTAGAATTGTTTCCTCCTCTGTTAGATTATAGGTAATGAAAACTAAAGTTCCTTTTTTGGTCAGTAGTCAAAATATATATCATACATTAAATTAGCGAGTCATCTTTGGTATGCTGCTTTCTCTTTTTATGTGTATTTGGTATATGTCAATTCTAAAGTCTACTTATTGCTGGTTAAATGTTAAAGAGACATTGTTGAATTTTTTTTTACAACTACACACACAAAAATGTTGAACTATACAAAGCTTGAACAAAAACATATATTTCAGTTTCTTAGATAACTAAAATGGAAATGTAATGGTCTTTTCTTTTACCAGGTCTTTCAAATCTCGTAGTGTTCCCTGTTATCACATAGATATGAAATATTTTGTAACATTAGAATGAAAAAGGAGCTGATACATGTTTGTAATAAGTAGGTGTTCCATTTACCTCTAGTTTCAGCAATAGAAGGAAGAGCACATCTGAACCTTAACGGGCTAGAGGTCAGCCTAAAACCATTGCTAACTCCCAGATAAACAGCAGTATGACTTCAGTTGATCTTTTCAACATTGCCAGAACAAACAGAACAAAACTTACTTACTGATTTCCAGGTTTCAAATTTGCTTTCTTCAGGAGCATGTTCATAGGAAGTCATTAGATGCAGTTCCACATTTTTAGCCAGGAAGACTTTTGATGTGAAATTATAGCAAGCATGCTCTCTAATAGGACTTTTTCTGAAGAGCATGTGAAAATTTTGCCCAGCGCTGAGGTCTTGAGTTTGAGAGACATTCTGGGAGTGCCACGTGCACCTTTTAGTTTGATGAGAATCCACATTTTTTAAAGGTGTTTATGGAAAGAAATAGATTAGAATGTCTTCTTCTTTAGCCCTGGCTCTCTGCAGTTCAGAAAAATAAAGAGAAATGTTGCATTAGGATCTAGTGTCTTTGATGGCCTCATCATCTAATCATAGGTTTAAGATTACTCATTTGCTGGCTCCAGGAATTCCTGCCATTAAGGGCCCTAGAGATGAAACTTTGCCTCAGATATTGATTGAAAGGAAGAGTGAGAAATTTAAGCCCTTTCTGCAGTGCACTTTCTTTCATTGTGTAAGCACAGCAGTATGATAAACATGCCTCTTAGTTTGATTTTAAAAATAATTTTCAGGGTGTTTGAACACTGAAAAATTAAAATATTTCAAGTGGTTTACTGGTTAAAATTCTCTCATATAAGTGACTGGATAGCTATGCACATTAAAAATAGCCCCAATTGTTTTGTTATTTTCTGATCATCTAAAATGTTGCTTTCTGCAAAATATTTTTAAGAAAGCAAATGAGTGGTTTTCCTTGTTGCAATTTAAATGGGGATTTTAACAATTCTAGTATGAAATTAAGCTAATCACTCCATCTTGCAGATCTTTAGTTGGTCCATGGATGTTTCCAAACTTTAGTTTTGAGGGCGCTGAAGAAGATGGATATGTCTTCAAAGCTTCTTGAATATCATATGACCTTTTTTTTCTATTACTCAAATTTGTGATTTTTATATTTGATTTTTTACCACTTAGCAGGATGACAGTAGCAGTAGCAGACTTCCATTGAAGAGAAAAATACTGTCAGCATTGTTGTAGAAATCGCATGGCATAGCCCTCTGCAGAGTTCTCTTCTGCAGGCCTTAATGCATCTCTTACACAAGGAGCTGATCCCTGTTGAATTAGCCTAGGTCGGTCTGCTGTCTTCCTGCCAATGCAGGCAATCATGCTGAATCTTTAAAGCTGCTGCAGACCCCAGAGCTCTTTTTGCTTTGTTTTCCTCTCAGCCCTAAGTCCTGATACATCCACAGGATGATGAGCAGTAGTTATACTAATAGAAGTAGCTGAATATCTGAGTCAGTACTGTCTTTTTTCCCCACAATGATAAAGACACTTTTAAAATAGTATCCACACTGTTGCTTAATTCTTGCCATAATATGTTTCAATGCAGATAAAATTTTCTTATTTCTTTGCATAGGATATTTTCAGCCCCAAACTTTCATAAGCCATTGGAAAATCAAATTGCGTTGGAGAGAATATGCAATAGGGATAGAAAAAGAAAATGGAAATGAAGCATTTTGTTATACTTTATTTTTCCTTAAAACATATTAATCAGATGATTTTAATTTTCATTTACATGTTAGAAATTTCATGTTAACTACTACATATTGTTAAGTATATTAGATTTTTGTTCCTTCTTAACTGAGCTCTTGAACAAAATTACTTTTGCCTATAGTTTGTATAGAAAATGTGGTCTAAATTTACATGAGATCACATTACAAGTGTCTGAAGGTACTTGTCAAGGATAATTCAGTTCATATGGGCAGCCTTCTAAACTCCAAGGGACATGGCGTCCAGTCTACCCCCAGTGGAATTTTACATTTCTTCAAAAACATTCAAAGTTTCAAGATGATATTAGCATTCTCCATTGCAAGTCCTTTAGTGTTTTAAAAGTACAAAAAACACCTTTTACTACATTCTGGATAATTTTTCCATGTAGATCTTATAGATACAAAATTAAATTGTAATAATTGGTTGTTTACTCTTCACCTTTAGTTTATTTAAAATTATAGTTGCTAACATCTTTCCAACAAAAATGGTTTCTATCATTTTGAAATGGAAGGAATTATATAAAATAATATGTATCACATGTGACGAAGTGAGTTCATAGTCAGTGCTCCCTATAGGTACCTTGGTTATCACAGGTCACATTCTGTTCTCTGTCACAACTCTTTTAAACTCTACAGCCAGCTGTGGTTGAGGTCTTTTCTGTTCTTTACATGGACTTATTCTTCTGTTATGTTATTCTTAGTGTATTGTATCCTTTGATGGAGAGCAGATTTAGTTTTTCAAGTAAACTTTTTTTAGGTACTGTAATAGTTTCTAATTATGTCCAGATTTTTCTCTTTTAGGAAGTCTCCATGAGAGGTACTCTAAGAAAAAATGAGTGATGTTATCCCATAGGATTTCTTTAAGTTTTCATAAGTAAAGCTTAGCAGATGTCACTGGCATTTTTTGAGCCTTATCTGTCAATAGAAAATGCTTTATAAATTGAGGGACTTCATGTAAAAAATAATGTTCTCACTATTTAAGTGCTTTCTGACTTAAAGCACTGATTAAGTAAATGCATGCTTAATAAATCATTTTTGTTCTCATTATAATCTTAAAAACATATAAGTTAAAATAAAGTCTCTTAGGATCTATATATGAAGTTCTTAGCCTGAATTATTTTGTGGTTCTCTCTGACTTTGTTCTTTTCTAAATACTTCATATACTTAACCAAAGAGATTTGGTGGCTTTGCTGATGTGATCAGGGCATGACCCAGGACTTCTAAGACAGCACTCACAAAGGAACCACAACTAAGGAACAGCCTTCTCTTTTCAATTGATGTGGCCTTTGAACGTTTAATTTTTTTCAACTTTTTCTCCAATTTGATACAGCTTAGTCAAATGGTACAAAAGAAAAAGATACTCTTCTAGATCTAAGAAAGCCAAGATGAGATACTAAGATACACATAAGGTGAATGTCGAGGCCTGTTAAATAGTATTCATTCATGAGTACTCGGTATTGTTAGGACTTTTGGTTGCATAATAAGATGATATATACAAGAAAACTGAGACAGATTGCCTGTTTTTCTTAGGGCCTTTGGAAATATGAAATCCTAATTGTCATAATGAACTTATGTCACATTTGATTCAGTGGTTAATTATTCTGTAACTGCTATTTTGAGTAGTTTGGTGGTTACTAAAGCCCTAGTGACTTTGCTTCCACTTCTGAAAGAATTTAGGTTTCTGAAATTTCATGTTAGTACATTAAATTTAAAAACAACAAGGCACAAGAGAAAAATATGTGGCCCGATCCTCTAATCCAAAATGAGGTAACATTGAAGGCTCTGTGGAAATGGACCCTTATCAACCCTGAAGCTGGTATGCTTTCCCTGCAGCATTAGCAAAGAAAAAGACTCCTCCCTTGGACATAACCCAAGCTGAGGTCTGCGTAGGAGAGAAACTCTTATGTACTCTGCCCTAGACCAGCCTCTGTTATTGCAGTTCAGAAATTAAATGGCTAGTGAGATGGCTCAGCAGCTAAAGTCCTTATTCCACAAGACTGACAACTTGGGTTGGATCCCCAGAACCTATGGTGAAAGGAGAGAACCAACTTCCAAAAGTTGTCCTCGCACCTTTACATGCACTCCTTGGCACATGCATGCCTGTACTTGCACACACAATCATACAAAACAATAATATTAATATTTTTAAAAGGAATACAATAAAGACGGTATATTTATTTGGTTATGTAGAATATTAAATGTCTTCCAGTGTGTTTTTCAAATGCAGTAGTACTCTACTTCATCATAGAAAGCCAGGGCTGGAAAGAAGCGTCTGACTTCTGAGCAGTACTGAAAAGGTCATGATTGTTGCCAGTAGCTTCATTCCTGATTTGAGAAGTAAAGCCACTGCCTCTTTCCTGACCACATAGGAAATTCCTGCCGTTGTCTTAGCCTTTCTGGATGAATGCATAACTAGATATGTAAAGACCATATGTTCAAGTTACTGTTGATCATTTCCACGGAGCTTTGTTTACTGATTTCTTTACATTTATAAATTGTATTAAATAGCACATTGAGTATATTTTTTTTACTTTATAAAGGTTTATTTATCTTTTAAAGGTTTGTTTTAAGTGTGTGTGTGTGTGTGCGCGCGCGTGCACGCGCGCGTGCCTGCCAAATGAGTGCAGTGCCCACGGAGGCTAGAAGTGGGTATTGGATCCCTGAAGCTGGAGTTAAGGTGGGTTGTGATCTCTCCAGCCCCTGAAATCTATTTTACTTGATACATCAGAGTATAAAAAGTTATGCAGTAATGCTTTGATACATGTAAACTTTGCACAATGTTAGAATCAGGTTAGACATATCTATTTTCTCAAACATTTGTAATTTCCCTCTGAAAATTTCAAAATCCATTTACCTTCTTGAATTATGTAGTACATTACTGTTGTCTTCAGTCACTACATTATGCAGGGACACTGTGGTCCTTCTCACACCTATTTGTGACATAGCACCCATTCTTCACCCTATTCTTCCCATCCTTTGTTAGATAACATCCTCTCAGCCTCTGTGAATGACTTTATTTTTACATTCCTTGTGTTTGTGAGGTTATGTGGTAATTTTCTTTTTGTGCTTGGCTTGTTTCACTTATTTCTCCATTTCTATCCATACTGTCAGAAATGACCGGGTTTCATTCTTTTATGGTTGAATAATTATATATATATGGTCACATTTTCTTTATCCATTCATCGGTTGGTTGATAGATGCTTAGGTTGTTTCTATTTCCTGGCTATTGTTAACAGTGCTGTAGTAAACATGAGAGTGTAGATATCTGTTTGACATACTGATTCCATTTCTTTGGAAACATACCTATACATTTGTACATTTTATTGAGAATTGTTCCCACTGTATAAGTTGTCTCCCCCATGCTATTTTTTCTCTTGCTATGCAAAACCTTTTTAGTTTGACATAGTCCAGTTTTTCTATTTCTGCCTTTGGGAATTTGTCCAGAACATCCTTGTCTAGTCTAGTTTGCTGAAGTTTTTCCTGTACTTTTCTTCTACTAGTTTCATACTTTGAGATTGTTCATTTCAGTCTAGATCCATTGTATGATGGTTAAGAGTTTGGGATCTAGTTGCATGCTTCTGACATTACAATAAGTTTTAAACCACTCAATTTTATTATAAAATACTTCTCTAACTGATTTGTGGTACTTATCATACTCTTAAATCATGTAACTTGGATCGCTTTATATTAGGAGGCTGGTGTCCAATGCCAATTATAAATAAAGGTGTAGGATAATGAAAGTTCAGAACTCATCTGAGTGAAGATGGTAAAAGTATTTCTCATGTGTCATTTCCCATAATTCTAATAAAATTGAGACATAAATAAGTAAATAATCCCTTGCCACTCATAGGATTTCTTAAGATTGCTACCGTGTCTAGCAGAGGATGGAATGTATTTGGAAGCATAGGTTCTCGTGAAGCCTGTGGCCCTCACCCCATAACCCTCTTTATACTCTACCACAAATACACCCTTTACCTTCTCCACACTTGTTTGCTTCCTCCATCATCATTCTCTTGTGTCTATACTGTGAGGTCTTAAGGATAATTATAGCAACTGTGAAAAATACTAAGAACACATATGTCACACAGTCCTGATACTATGGAATAGGCTCTTTTTGGTGGGTTTTCTTTTTTTTTCTTTTATTACTTATTGTATAGTTTTCTGTGTCTTCTTTTAATCCCATTTTACATCTTCTCACAATCATACTTTTCTGTAATTTTATATCCTTTTCCCTCAAATAATTATAGTCTTTCATGGGAATATGCAGATATAATGCAGAGTCCCATGACCCCTTCCCCAAGCATCCTCAGTTGTACTGTCTCCTGTATAACTGCAGTGTCAACTAAGAAATTGGTTCTTATACAGTACTCTTATCTAGACTACAGATACTATTCAGTTTTCTCTATTTTACATACATTTATTTATGTGTGTTTGTGTGCATGTGTGCGTGCATGTGTGTGTGAGTGTGTGTGTAATTCAGAGTAGTTTTACTTCAGATATTAATGCAGTCAATACAGTTGTTACTATGGTCTCACTTGTTCCTAATTATTTCAAGCTCCTCTTTCATGAAGCTTTTCTTATGTGTTGATATAGTAGTTTAATCTCTTCATTAGCTTTGATATCTGAATGCAAAACCTGGATAATAGAGGGCACTATTTACTTTGTTTAATTAGAAGCTCTTCTGCGTGGTAAGTGCATGATTTTGTTATTCATTATTTTACAATTTCCTTTTGAATAAGCCTCATCGCTAGCATTTCCTCTGTGTGAAGCATTCATGGCATTTAATAGAGAAAGTAAAGTTACATGTACTATTAATCACTTACTTAAAACAATCCAAAACGAAGAACTTCTTAAGGATGACACAAAGTGTTAGAGACTTTCAAGGTCACTATATAGGTATTATTCATTTCAGTTATGCTGCAGCTGTTCACTCTGCTAAATCTGGTTCTAGTTTTCTATTGCCAGAGCTGCCTCTGTTTCGTTTGTCCTTATATCACCCAGCCATTGCACAAAGTCAAGCACATAGTTTAGGTATTTATTAATGATATGTTGTTTAGTTCATGAACAAAAGCAATATAGTTATTGAGATTATTTTTATTTATTTTTTAAATATATGAGTGCTTTCTTTGCATGTATATAAGTGCACTATGTGTTTGGAATGCCCACAGAGACCAGAAAAGGGCATCAAATTCCCTGGACCTGGAGTTACAGCCTATTGTTAGCCACCATTGCAGGTGATAGGAACCAAACCTGGGGCCTGTGCAAGAGCATTCAGTGCTCTAAACTGGTGTGCCATCTCTCCAGCTCCTTGATTATATTTTATCATGATAAAACATACATAGAAATAAAATGTGCCATTTTAAGTGTACAATATAGGATCAAAATTTTCATTCATAGCATCTCAAACTCTAAACATTAAGTTGTTTCTAAAATATTTTTAAAATCCAGACAAAATATTTGTTCCATTAAATATTAATGTGCCTAGCCTAGATATTTCACATAAGTGGAGTCATGCATTGTCTTTTGTATCTGATTTATTTCTCTGAACATAATGCTTTCAAGTTCATCCTTGTTGGAGCAGATAATAAAACTTCAGTCCTTCCTATGGTTGATATTCCCTTGTAGCTATAGAACCATGTCTAATTAATCCATTCATTTCTTGGCAGACAGTTAGATTGCCTCCATCTTTTTAGATATTGTGATTATTTCTGTTGTGAACATTGACATACAGGTATCAGTTGAATTTTAGAATTTAAGAGAAGACTTGGAGAAATTACCAAAATGCTTTTTATCATGGCTTCACTATTTTACATTAGCACGAAGAATCTACCAATGTTTCAATTTCTCCACATCCTAACAAAATGTATTATTTCTGATTTTGAGGCATTTTTTTAGTTAAAGCTATCCCAAGAAATGCCTTGTTGTGAGTTTTATTACCATTTTTCTAATGATGGTCTGTTTTTCTGTACACATTGAGCTTTGAAACCTTCAGTGGAATGATTGCAATTCAATGTCCTTTGCCCATCTTAATTAGTTGACTGCCCCTGCTCTTTCAGCATTCAGAAGATAAAAGCCTTATCAGATATATCATTTTCATGAATAAATATGAATATAATTTAGTACATAAATCTGCTTAATGCCAATAATATACAATAGGGCTTTAATATATAAGATGTAATACTGGAAGCTACTTCTAAAATGGTGACATAGATCAGTGGCATTGTGCAATGTATTTTGATTTTATCAAAGCATGAACCAAGAAGATATACACTCTAGGCTGGTGTGGGGAGTGAATAAGTAAAGCAGACAAGAAACCGTCCTCAACTTGCTGCAGTGAAGTTTGCTCCCAGCCCTTCTTAAAATAAAGACAGTTTTCATAATGGTCTTTTTGCTGAGGAATGGGGTATAAGTCTATTTGATAGTCTCAGAACGCGAATGTGTACAAAGTCCCAGGAGTGTACATTTTGAGAAGTATTGCAAATTTTGCCTACATTATTAAGAAAATATTTTCAAAGGTTAAACTTGTAGCTTAATAGTACACAGTGCCTTGTGACATATTTGAATAATGTCTATATGTTTTGGTGGTAATGTTAACACTTCCATGCATAGTTATACTTTACTCTTTTTTTTGAGTTACAGCATTTTGAAGATTACTGTCATACCCTACTCTTAGCTCTAAAATGACACAGAACATTATAAGAAATGATGCCAACAAATTAGGATGTGAAGAGATAAATTGGGGTCTTTAGTGTTTGCCTTTCCTCCCATTTTTCCCCTTATCTTTTAACAATCCATTCTTTCACCTGATGCTTTTTGGAGTCTTCTTCTCTTCATGTTGATATGACTTCATTTGGGCTGGAGTGATGGCTCAGTGGTTAAGAGAATTGGCTACTCTTGCATAGGACCCAGGTTTGATTCCAGAAACCCAAATGGCAGCTAACAACCATCTGTAACTCTAGTTCCAGGCGATCCAACACCCTCTTCTGACATGTGTGGGCTTTGCATGACATGAGTGCCCTTACATACGTGCAGGCAATACACTCATGCATAGATAATAAAAATAATAAAAATAAAATATTTTTTAAGAATTAAAAAACAAGATATAGGCCGGGCTGGTGGCACATGCCTTTATTCCCAGCAGTTGGGAGGTAGAGGCAGGTGGATCTCTGTGAGTTCAAGGCCAGCCTGGTCTATATAGGGAGTTCCAGGGCAATTGGGGTATAGGGAGACCCTGTCTCAAAAAAGACCCCCCCCCAAAAAACAAGATAGTAACCCCCCAAACTCAAAAGATCCCAATTGACTGTCAAGAAAAGGAAAAGAAGATAGTGCCCTGAAGAGAAAGGTCCTGCTCACTTCAGGAATTTCTACCCATTGTTTCCTATAACTCCTTGTGTCCCAGAAAAGGTCTTCAACATTGCCCTGAGCCCTGGAAGACAGAGATTGGAGACAGAGAGATCATCACCATTTTCTTCAGGGCTGGACCTAGCCTTCAATAAACCTGTTTCCTACTACCAAAAACAGTAAATTAAACCCAAAAAGATAGCAACAGGACAGTGCAACTTTAAAAAATAGTACTCTTATCAGTCTTGACTAATACATAAAATAGCTTGTACTGTGTTCTATTGAACAAGTATAAAAATCTTTCTCACAATAAATCATAGAAATTAGAAAAATACTTCATTTTATATGTATGGGGCTTTGAATTATTTTGTTTTGGAAGTTCTTGTTCTGTCAGACTTTAATTTCAAGACCTAAAGGAATTTAAAACCACATCCATTATTAAATTGTAAACTGTATATTTAAATGTGACAAACACTTTTTTAAAGTTTGCATATTTCTTATTAATTTATTTTATTGGGTATGACTAGGAAACAAACCAATAGCCTGACACATGTAAGCAAATGTTGCTGCAGAAAAAAAAAAAAAATGCCCCAAGGGTATAGTAATACACTCTTTTATTTTTACTTTTTATTTTTTTTGCAATCTTGCCTATCAATCCTAAAGCCAGTGCATACTAGGTAAGAGCTCTTCTATTCAGCCCTCATTCCTAGCTCTTAAATCTTTATTTGTCTAATTTAAAAGTCATAAATCTTAACATTTGTAAAAATTCTATATTTTGTGTCAGTGTTTCATCTAGTCAACACATTTTTTAAACTTTTTTTTTGAGAATTTCATGCATGAGTATTGTCTTTGCATTATTTCCATCTTCCCAGCTTCCCTCCAGCTCTTCCTATATCCCCCTATTGATTTTTTAATCTTAAATAGTAACTTTTGTATTAGTTGTTTTTCTGTTGCCATAATGAAATACCGACAAAAGGAATTTATAGAAGAAAGCGCTTACTTCATCTTACAGTTCCAAAGGGACTGGTTCCATCATGGTGGCAGTCAAGGCTCAGCATGGCAGTGGAGGCAGGAAGCTGACTGACCATATTTTCAGAGGGAGGGGGAGGGGGGGGGGAGGAAGAGGGGGGGAGAGAGAGAGAGAGAGAGAGAGAGAGAGAGAGAGAGAGAGAGAGAGAATGAACACACAGGAAGTAGGGCCAAGCTATAAACCCTAAAACCCCACCCTCAGTGACATACTTGCTCCAGCAAGGCTCCACCTCCTAAAGGTTCCATAGCCTCCCAAACAGTGCCACCCACTGGGGACCAAGTTTAACATGTAGAACATTTTTCATGTAAACCACCATATTTAGCCCCTGTTCCCCATAGGCTCATGATTGTTTTATGATGCAAGATGCACTTAGTCCAACTTCAAAGTCCCTATACTCTTTAACAATCTCAACACTGTCCAGAAGTCTAAAACCCAAAAATCTCCTATGAAACTTAAGGAAATCTCTTAACTGTGACTCTTTGTGAATTTAAAAAAAAAAAAAAAAAATCGCATACTTCCAACATAAAATGCCACAGAATATATGTTTGCGTTACAAGAGGGAGGAATGGGGGTGTAGTGTGAAGATTAGACCAAAGCAAGCCTGAAACCCAGCAGTACAAACACCAAATCATGTAGCTCCATGTCCAGTATCTGGGGTTTCAGTTTCCAAGGTCTTAGATGGCTCCGTCCCTATAGCTTTGCTGCCTGAAACATACTTCTTTCTCTTGTGCTGAATCTACTCCCTGTATGCAGCTCTCCTTAGCAGATATTTCACAGCTCTGATACCGCCAACATCTTGGGTGTCCACTGCAACTCAGATTTCAGGTTGACAGGTTCATGCAATGACCTCTCAGAGATTCCTGGTGAGGAGGCTTTCCTAGAAAATTGCTGTGTAGCAGCAAGAAATCATTTAGGTACTCTTTCACAAGTTTAATTTTGAGGTTTAACTAGGTGACAGGTGTCTTACCCTGAGGCCACTTTTCTATTGTTCTAGTACTGAGGAGGATGCTTCTCTTGGATGCCAATCTCTTTAACAATTATAGCCCATTTTTCCGCATGTGACTTGGCTAAGACTTTAGGCTTCCTAGGGCCTTTTTTTTCCTCCAAGTTATACCGTTTTTTATTTCTTCCTGCTTCACATGTTGCACTTTTTTTTTATTGTAGACCTTGCACAAGAGTAATCATTAATATTTATGCCACAGACTTAATATTAGGCTGTCTTGAAATTTCTTCCACCAAAGAAATTTGTTCATTACTTTTTAATTTAGCTTCATGCAAATTCTCTAACCATGGGCAGAAGGCAGTCAGATTCTTTGCCAAAATATCATATGAATGACCCAAGTCCAATTGCTAAAAGAGTCCTTGTTCCCTTTTGAAGTCTCATGAACCAGACCTCTACTTTCCACATTATTCTCAGCACTATTATCTTTCAAGTCCCTACTAAAGTGGCCTGGTAAGCTTTGTTTATAGCACTTAACTGCTTTTCAAGACCAGATATCCAGTCTTCCATAGTCCTCCAAAAAACAACATGGTCAGGTTCTTCACAGCAGTAACTTTCCTGGTACCATTTTCTGTTTCTGTGATAAAATACCATGACAAAAGCAACTTAAGAGAGAAAGGGTTGGGACTGGAGAGATAACTCAGCAGTTAAGAGCACTGGCTGCTCTTGCAGAAGACCAGGGTTCAATTCCCAGCACCTACATGATGACTAACAGCTACCCATAACTCCAGTTCCATGGGCTCCAGTGCCCTCATATGACCTCTGTAGGCATTGTACAACACAGGTGCACTTTCATATACACAGGCAATTCACTCATACACATAAACTAAAAATAGTAAATAATTTTTTTATGAAATAAAGGATTTATATTATAGTTCCAGAAGGATAGATAGAGTCCATCATGTCAGAGAAGATATGGCAACAGGCAAGGTTAGGCACAGTAGCCAGAGCAGGAAGATGGCTGGTTCCTGAAAATTTGGTGGAAACAAAGAAATGGAAGTAACTTCTACAACAGCGCAGGTTTAGTTTTAAAAATAAAATAAAATAAACCCTGTGGTAGGAGGTCTCTAAATTGGGCAACTGGATTGCTCACATTCTGCTTACAGGCCAGGGGTAGTTATAAGGGAGAAGGTAGGGAGAAGGGATGGAGATGGGTGTTACAGTCTTCCTTTTTTGACTCAAGATTGGCCTTTGCTAAGAGTGACAAAAGAATGGTGAGTAATGAGTAAAAGAATGTCAGGTGATGGTAAGCCATTTATTGCCAGCTGTTATCAGAGGTCTACAGAGGGAGCTGGCATGAATCTAAAAAACACCATTCTAGAGTCCTAGAATGCTAATTACTATGGTTTTGGGAAATTCTTAACATTTCATTAAAATGGAGGAACTTTGCAAAAGTGGTGTTGCCATGGCTGACAGTCAAATTTTCACCTTCTCACAGGAAGCAGAGAGAGATGACAGGAATAAAGGATGAGGCTTTAAACTCTCAAATCTCCATCCCAGTGACATAAGTCCTCCAGCCAGACTCCACTTCCTAAAGCTTTCATAATATTCCCAAACATCACTACAACTGGGAACCAAATGTTTAAATACATAAGCTGATGGGGGCATTTCTCATTCAAACCACCACAACTCTATTTCCTTATTTAATAAAATTATTTAACTTTCTTCAGTTAAGTTGGAGCTCAGTGGTACAGTGCTAGCTTAGCGTATTGCGAAAGCATGGGTTCAGCTCTTTAGCACTACCCAAAGCATTGTTCCTGATTGTTTTCTAGGCCTTTCTAACAGCAGACACTTTCTAACTAGGATAACTATCCACCTCAGAAGCTCAGATTTAGCATATAAATGTTTTATATTGTTTTTTTTTAAAGTTGTCAAAGATATTCTCTTAAACTACTGGTAACTATATGCACAAGACCATGCAAGCTCAAACCATACAAAATTCCTACATGGAAGTGGGGAGGTGAATAAGAAGTCCCAACATTAGCTGAAGAAAAATTGGCAGCAGATAACTACTGAAAGAGGGAGAGTTGGTTTTCTTTAAGGGTGTGGTGCTAGATGAGTTAACCAGACTCCAGTGGATAGACACACACCAAAGGACATTTGGAGACACAAACTTGGCTTGATAGGCCTTAGTATATATGACAGAGTACATGAAAACCAGTGGGAGTGTATAAGAGGGGTGCAGGTAGGGGAGGGGTCTAAATATGATCAAAATATGTTGTATGAAACTCAGAGAAATTCAATAAAAATTTTAATTAAAAATATTATCTTAAGCATATTTATTAAAGAAGCAGTGTCCTCAACAACATAAACAGCATATGAATAGTTTGGCTTCCAGTAGATCTGTATCTGTGGGTTCAACCAGCCACACATTTAAAAAAAATTGCAAAACAAGTTGAATCTATTTTGAACTTGCACAGACTTGTTAACCATTCTTAAAGCAATGCAGTAGAAAAACTATATAGTGATTATATTATATTAAATATTAGAAGTAATCTAGTGATTATAGTGTGCTAGGGGACAGATTTATGTTATATGCTAATGTTGTGCAATTTTATATAAGGAACTTCATCTATGAATTTTGAATACCCATGGGATCCTAAAAAAATCTCCCATGTGTACCAGTGATGGAAATAGATGTGCTGTACTTGTTAATAATTACAGAAGATCCTTGCATTAAAATATTTTGTAAACAAGTCTAATCTTTAAGTACAAAAACAAGTGCATATATAGATTAGAACTTTTGTGAGTAGATGTGTTTAATTTATTAACATAGTGATCTGCTAAAAATTTGGGGAACCTTAATGTTTATATGATGGGGTAACCAACTAGGTATTTTCTGTGTTGCCTAGTAGTTTTTCCATGATTAACCTTGATAGTGGTTATCTTTCTTTAAACTAATTATTGACTGTTTTTTGCCCTAATTTTTGCCTACAAGCTTTTAATACAATGTTTATAAAAGTAAGGCATGAAAATACAAACAAGAATACTTAAAATGCTTTGCTCATATACTTATGTACTCATTAATTTGGTTATGTTTCTTAGTTTGCTTTATGTTGCTGTGACAAACATCATCACCACAAGCAACTTGGGGGACTAAAGGGTTTATTTCAGCTTACACTTCCTGGTAACAGTCCATCACTGAGAGAAAGCAGGGTAGGAATTCAAGACAAGAAGCTGGAGGCCAGAGCCAGGGATGAACACTGACTGGCCTGCTCCCTTTGGCTCCTGCTCAGTCAGATTTCTTTTTAATTTTGATTTTTTGAGACTGAGTCTCCTTGTTGCTCCAACTGGCCTGGGACTTGCTATGTAGACCAAGCTGGCCTCGATCTCACAGAGATCTGCCTGCTTCTGCCTCCCAAGTGCTAGAATTAAAGGTATGTGCCACCATTCCCAGCCATTAGTCAACTTTCTTACATAACCCAGAACTATCTGCTAAGGTGGCACTGCCCACAGTATGCTGGGCCAAACCATATGAACTAGGAATCAAGACAATGCTGCACAGACATGCTCACAGACTATCTTGGAAAGTCCTCAATTGAGGTTTTTCTCCTCCCAGGAGACTCTAGTTTGTAACTTGACAATTAAAGCTAACCAGCACAATTTCACATTCATAGAAAAATTGTTGACCCCTAACTATTCATTTTACATAGCATTCTTCAGTTCTTGTACTTATGAACTTCACCATTGCTCAGATATGTCAGTACATCAATTATAATAAACATTTGCTTTGAAAATTTTAAGGACTACCACTGCTTTGGGTTGAGAATGATAAGTAGATATTAAGGATAGAGGAAATATAAAATCAATTTTCAATTTCCAGAATACTTAAAAATCTATTCATACCTTCCAATATTTCCCTTTTAATGTTTTCCATATTTAAATTTTTTATTTATTTAATAACCACATGATAAGAAGAAGCATTTCATTGCACCTTGAACATATTCAATAACAATTTCCAGAGCAAAGACACATCTCCTTCAAAAGTGGCTGTAAATATTTTTAGGTTCACAGTTAAATTAATACAGTTATACATTGAACTCAGTATAAACCCTGTAAGACATAAAATTGAATGAGTTTTTAGCCTGTAAAAAAGATCTCCATTTCATTTTAAAATGTACTGTTTCCTATAGAAAGACTCATTTTTAATGCTACTAACACTTAGATGTTTGCACATGTGTCTCTAATCTCCCTGTATCTGATTATTACTAGTCACAGTCAGTTACACTGGGATACTTGGCACCTGAGTATGGATATAAAGTCATCAGGTAGATTTCAATGGTAATGTTTAGCACCTCTACTAATTAACATGAAGTAAATTTTTATGTTTCCTCCTCAAATATAACTCATTTTTTTATTTGTTGATTTTTTGTGTGTGTATCACACAGAATATCCCAAACAATCTTCTTCATCCATATACCCACTTTCCAAATGGCACCCTCCCATAGCCTCTCAACCCCCCACTGGAGCCCATATACTCTGTCATCCCTGTTACGGTCCACTGTGTTGTCAGCGCACCCAGCTGTTCCCCAGTGCTTCTCCATCCGCTGGATCTTGTCAGCCTATCTAGAGATCCTTGTTTTAGGAAGACCAGCTGTTCCTCATCTAGCAGCAATCAGTTGTCAACATTCCTTTAGATAAAATTGGGGCCTACTGTTCATTTTCCCAGTACTATGCTGGGTTATTCTCTGGGAGTCTCTTGGGCCACCCTGGCCAACAACTCAAAGGAAGGTATCTCCTGTCTGGCATTGTTTCTTGCTATGTAGCCTTTAGCTATACATATAGACTCTTAAAAATTATATTGACCCCTTTATACTTTGATTATACTTTCCTTTTGGGTGTTTAAGACCCTACAGTTGGCCCAGATTAACCAATTTATTTTTACTCTTAAGGCCCTTTGAGATCTGATTTCAGGGGTCACATGGGCTTGGGAGGAGCCCCTGGCTCCTTTCTTTTACCACTTCCTTGTATGTGAAGATAAGTGAAAGATCCTGCTCAACCATGCCTGGCTTCACTTGGAAGCATGGAAGAAATGTTTCCTCTGTGTTGACCCTCCTCTTTGTAGACTGGACACTGATTCAAGTCCATCTGGTGGGGTCTCCACGGCATCCTTGATCAAGAAGACAGGTTACTCACCAAAGTTGCAGGACATTTTGAGAGATGCTCATAGTCCCCTGGAACTTAGTCAACCTAGGAGGGCAAGGAGCAAATACTGTCCTTTATGTCCTTCTGACCAAATTAGTATAGGCCTCAAAGTATGACTGTTAGAAATCCAAAAAGGTTAGTTCCACGAGTCTGGTATTTTAATTACCATGTACCATGTAGATAAACCTTGGGCAAAGACCAAACATTCTCAGATAAACCTTGCCTAGACATATATTTCTTGATCTGCTATGTATAATTTGTCAGTAGATTGTTTGACTAATATGGTTCCCTCTGGTTTTTAAAACTAGCTAGGCATTATTTATCTCCTGCATTGTCTAACCCCTCCATCGTGGTTTCCCCAATCAAGGTGCCCCCCTTTTTCCCATTTCTCCCTGAATAATACCTTTCTCCTATGGTACCACCTCTCTTGAGTTCCTTTTTTCCCTTTATCCCCTAGGTTCCTAGTATAACCTTCCCTCCCTCCCCCCTTAAAAAAAACAATTTTTGTCCTTATCTCCCTTATTAACACCTATTTGCTACTTTTCTTCTCTTTCGGATTCTTTCTTTTCCTTTACCATCCTCTTCTTTTCATTATCCTGGTTCCTGTAGTTATGTCTGGATGCATATTCACTTATAAGGATTTGGTGCTAGGATCCACAAATGAGGGAGAACATATGTCCCTTTTTTTTCTGAGTCTGTGATACTTCAGTTAGTATAACAGTGTCTGGTTCTACCTATTTATTTGTAGATTTCATGATTTCATCTTTCTTTACTGCTGAGTAAAAGTCCATCGTATAAATGAACCACATTTTCATTATCCACTTGTCAGTGGATAATGTGGACCTAAGTGGACACTTAGGTTGCTTCCATCTCGTAGCTATTGTGAAAAGAGCAGCAAAAACATGGATGTGCAAGTGTCTCTGCAATATGATGAGTTCTTTGGGTATATGCCAAGGAGTGGTATAACTGGATCAAATGGTAGGTTTATTTTTAGTTTTTTAAGAGTTCTCCACACTGCTTTCCATAGGGATTGACCAAGTTTGCAGTCTCACCAGCAGTGGATGAGTGTTCCCCTTTCCCCACATCCTCTCCAACATTTGGTATCGTTTATTTTCTGGATGGCCAGTCTGACTTGGGTAAGATGAAATCTTAAAGTGGTTTTAATTTGCATTTCCCTAATTACTAGTGATATTGAACACCTTTTAAGATACTTCTTAGCTGTATTTATTTCTTCTTCTGAGAACTCTCTGTTCAGTTCTTTAGCCCACCTTTTAGTTGGGTTAATTCCTTTCTTGATTCTCTGTTTTTTGAATGCATTATATATTCTGGAAGTTAAACCTCTGTCAGATGTATCCCTGGTGAAGATTTTCTCCCATTCTGGGGGTTTTCTCTTCACTTTCTTGGTTGCTTCTTTAGATGTACAGAAGCTTTTTAGTTTAATGAGGTCCCATTTGTTGATTCTTGACCTTGTTTCCTGAGCAATTGATGTCTGATTTAGAAAATCCTTTCATACACTTATATCTTGTAGGTTATTGCCAATATTTTCTTTTAGCAGTTTCAGAGTTTCAGACTTTGATCCATTTGAAGCTGACTTTTGTGCAAGGTGAAAGATAGGGGTTCAGTTTCATTCTTCTACAAGTGGAGATCCATTTTGCCAGCACCATTTGCTGAACATGCTGTCTTTCCTCCAGTGAATGTTCTTGGCCCCTCGGTCAAATATCAGGTGGCTGAAACTGCATGTACTCATATTTCGGTGGGTTTTATATATGGCTTTAATTATATTCAGGTATGTTCCCTCCAGTCCAATTCCCTCTAGGACTTTGAACATAAATGCATGTTGAATTTTGTCAAAGCCCTTCTCTGCATCTATTGAGATGACCATGTGGTTCTTGTCTTTGAGCCCATTTATATGATTTATGACATTTATTGACTTATGTATATTGAACCATCCCTGCATCTCTAGAATAGAGCCAACTTGGTCATGGTGGATGATCTTTTTGATATATACCTATATGTGGTTTGCAAGTATTTTATTGAGCCCCCTTGGATCTATGCTCATTTTGGAT
>NW_008335784.1:1512539-1522769 GCF_000622305.1 Nannospalax galili | reverse complement strand
TTTCAATTTCTTTTTGTGTTATGGGTCTGTTTAAGCTGTTAATCTCTTCTGTTTGGCTTTAGTGGTTCCCATGCTTTTAGATACCTGTCCATTTCTTTTAGGTTTTCAAATTTATTAGCATATAGGTTTTTAAACTATTCCCTTATAATGTTCTGGATCTTTTTGGTCTGTTCCATGTCCTGTGTTATCTCTAGGGGGGTTCTCATTGTACTTCTCTAGAAGACTATTGGTACTTAAGCGTGGATGTATTATTTTGGTTTTTCGTGTTACTATTTTTTTCTCTGTGACTTTTGACATGAATTTCTTTTGTAGTTTCTGATTCTTGTATGAGACTCAAGCCTTCCTTTATTGAGTTTGGGTCTGCTTCTTTTTGTAAACTTTATGTGCCTTTGTGGTTTACTTGTTGGGCATGAAAATATGGTTGGTCTAGGCTTCAGGTTTTCTCTTTTGATTTTATATTGGAATGGCCAAATTGCTTTCATCTTCAACATTACTATAGAGGCCCAAGTCAGATGAGGATCAGATTCTCTAAGGCTTTCTCCTAAGGTCTGGATCCCTCCAGGAAAGATGCTGCCCTCAGGAATTTGGGTGCTGGTCTGGCCTGGGAGCAAGGCCCTGGAAAGAAGCTGGTCTCAGGAAGCTGGTGGCTGTGCCACCGAGGGATGCAAAGGGAGGTCGGGGGAGGAAGAGGCCTCCAGGGCTCCTGGGGACTACTGGGAGGAATTGGGTTGGTCTGGATCTAAAGGATCAAGAAGCAGTGGGGATTTGGGCCAAGAGGTCAGTCCATGGGTCTGGGGTACCAAGAGAAGAAATGGGCCAGTACCCAGGCTAGGAGGAGAGACCGGGGAGCTGGGAGGGTGAATGAGGCTGGGGGAGTCAAGGCACCATGGGTGAGCTGGACTTACCCAGGAAAGATGCTATTACCAGGATGCCAGAGGCTGTGTAGCCCAGGGAAGCAAAGGGTGTATTTAAAATTTTTTAACATGCCTTGAATCTCTAAGAACATTATATTGGTTTATTTTATTTTATATGAAGACAAGGAATGCGAAATGAATTCTTGATGAAGTCTTGTGCTTATATGCCTTCATTGGCTTGCTATTTTTTTACACTAAAGTCCTTACCTTAGCTCTGACATTTTCTGTTGCACTTGTATCAAAGGTCATAAAATTATAATGTGGGCTGTATACTGATCTCAATAGGGTTTTTAGAAATATTTTATTCTGTTCATGTTGTCATCAAAGTGTACTTTGAAATGCATTGGAATACTTGAATGTGTTCTCTGTAAGGTGTCTTTGCAAATTGTATTTATTTAAAACGTTTAAGCTGATTGAAGAACCGCAGAATACAAACTGAATCACAACTTTAGGATTCTGTCTGTAAGACTCTGTTCCTCAGAATGGAGTGGTTCTTTTTACATAGAATCTGTTTTCTCTGTGAGTTATTATCACAATAAATAGAAATATTCCTGAGAAATTCATATATTTGGGGGAAATCTTGGTATGCAGTAAACATAGAAAAGAAAATGGCAATTTCAAAGAGACCAGCAGTGTCTCGTTTGTTAAAAATGTAATAAAATGATGTAGAAACTTAAAGCAGTCGTGTGCTGTTGGGTGGCAGTCCTATTGTTTGTGTACGTTGTAGCTGGAAGGTGTGTATCCGGAGCCCAGTGGCTTTGTTCTGGGCCCCGGGTTACCTTATCTTTTCACAATTTCTCGATTCTCCTGTGTGAGCAATGTAGATTCTTGATTTGCCTTTGAAGAATTCTCTAGAAATTTATTTCAGCACTTTGGGGAACCACCTTGATTCTCAGCACTAGTACAGGGCTTTATAAGGGAATGTGATTAAGAGGAAAGAAAAAGGTTGAAGTTGACAGTAATACTTTTTTGTGAAGCTGAATTCATGGTCAGGGCAGCTGACTACCTCTGGGTAGCCAGCATTTTTTTTATGAGGAAAATCATGAGATGGGGTTTGTAGATGAGTATAATTAATAGGAAATATGTATATAGATATATGCACATGTGTTTTAAGGGAGTTAGAAGAATTTTTGTTTATAGAATTATTGAAAGGAATGAAAGTTTCAATTAGCAAAAAAACTCTTAACAACTATATTTTTAAGAAAGCTGAAATTGCTAGAATAAAAACCAAAGCCATAAAAGATGTTTAAATTATACTCCAGGGGCTGGAGAGATGGTTCAGTGGTTAAGAGCACTGGCTGTTCTTGCAGAAGACCCACATTTGAAATCTAGCAACTGCATGGCACCTAACAACTGTCCATAACTCCTGTTCTAGGGGATCCAACACCTTCTTCTGTCCTCCAAAGGCATTGCATGACACAGGTGTACTTAAGTACATGCAGGCAATACACTCATACATGAAGGAAGGAAGGGAGGGAGAAAGGAAGGAAATTATACTCCAAATTTTTCATGGAAAGAGTACAAAATAAACAGCATGCATTTCCAATCAAAACACTGTTGATGTTCAGAATAATGACTCTTACCTCATGGGGCTGCCAGACTCAAAGTTGTATTCCAAATAAGCAGACAGAACACAGAGTAGTGTCTTTACTATTAAGTATTGTTTTAGACTATTGAAATAAATTAATTGGGTGCCTTTTTGCTCTGATTCAATCTATTTGAATGTATATTTGACTAAGGTATTTTATTTTCCAGGCAATATCTAAGTATAGATTACATAAAGATATAGATTGAAAAACTTTTCTTTGCTTTCAACTAAATTTTGCTATTTTTGCTTTCAATTTTAATGAAAAAAATCTATGTTGTGGACTAAAGTTTTCTATCATTAAAAAAAAAATGTCCTATTCCTATGGAGTAACCTCGGGTCTCTTTTTGTCCTCTGTTCTTTTGTTGAAGGAAGCTTAGCACTCAGAGTCCCACATACCCAACTTTTCATGAAGCTCTAAGTTTTCTTAGAACTTAAAGCCACTTTCTAAACTAAGTGGTAGCAAGTCATTTTTAAAATTATTATTTCTTAGAAAATGATATTTGCTGCAAAACCTTACAGATATTTAAAAATAAAATGACATGGAAGTTATTAACAGCACCAACATGATCCTTAAACCGGATGTTATTTCATTTATATGTTCATTTTTCTTACATTTGCTTTGGTTTATTCTTTTAGGAATGGCAAAATTCTATTCAGAAGAATGCAGGACTTGCATTTATTGAACTCATCAATGAAGGAAGGTAATTAATTTTACAGTTTTTGGGCATCTCATCAGTGTACATTTGATTCCACTGGGCAACTGTTCTTTCCTACCATCTGTTCTAAAAATTGTAAGAAATATCTTTCAGTTAAATGCTTTAACATGTAGGTACTTAACCTTTAAATCAACCAGTTTTTAGATGTTAAATATTTAGGTTTTGGAGTAAAAAAGCATATATGAAATAAAGAAATGAGCATTATAATTTTTTTGTGTGTGTAAGATTTAAGCCACATATTACTGAGTAGTAAACTTGTTTTACACAGATCAAGTGAACCCAATCTGCAGTCCCATCTGCTACTCCATCTGTTTTCAAGGCTAAGCTCCTCAGTATTTACCCTTCAGCCCCCAATCAGTTCGCAGGAAGCGACTTTATCTGATCATGTCATGCACTTGCTATCCAAGTGAAAGGATAGGGATATTAAATACAGAAGGTGTAACAGTCCTGGTTAGGAATGTATATTACCATTATGAATGATGCAGTAAGTGAAGTTATGTTTGAAACCATCGCTGTATGCTAAGGAGTTGTTACCTGTGATTTTTGCAATGCTTTATGGATGGTGGATACATTAAGAGCGATATAGCTATCACCCTTTGATAGCATAACTTCTGTCACACCAAGACATGGCAGCCACAACAAGTTGAATTTCTTGTGTGATGTATGTAGTACATTACTTGGAAAATAATTACTGAATATTTGGTATAGTGTTTGGTTTTTATTTGGAACCAGCTTTACTTAGATTGGCAAAGTAATAATGCTTACAGCATATAAATTCTTTTTTCAGGAGCAGTGTCAAGAAATAATGCTCTTCAAAAATAGTTTATATGTGGCAATAAAACCCAGCATTTTTAGTATTATTTCATTTTCTTCCACCATTGTCCTATATGCTGAAAATTATTTGTTTTATAATATCCTATTGCATATTCCTCATTTGGATGTACTATGGACTATTTTTCATTATAATAATAATATAGGTCTAAAACAAAATAAGTTTTGCACTTACTGCAGTATAAAAGAGATTTTTTTTAAATAACATAGCATTGTACATAACACTAATTCTTACAGATCTCATTGTGATAGAAATTGGTAATAGTCACTATTTTCAGACAATGAGAAAGTAGAAAAAAAAAATCTCCCCAAGGCTAATCATGCTCATGCCTGTTTTACAAACAACTCTCAATTCATGCATATGCTAATTTTTACTACTTTTTCAACTGTAAAAGAAAACAAAGTATCTTTTTAAGAGTTAAGGGAACTGGATTTCTAATACTATATTGACTTAGAAAAGAATTATAGTAAAAAATTTGGTGTTATCAAATATTTTAAACTTCTAATAGTTTTCATTATCCAGTAGTAGGTTTTAGGGTTTGTTTTATATTTATAGGAATTGAAAATAAAGAAAATACTGATAATTTTCAATTTTTAAATTAGAAACTCTCACCCAGAATTCATTGTTCAGTACAAATTTCAATACATAGAGAAAGGAATATTTATATTCCAGTTCAAAGTGATAGCAATATTGATAACTATAAATGAAGTTTTCAAGACTAAAGTATTGATAATTTAAGAGCATAGAATATGAGGGAAATATTAACCATATTAAGATAGTTTTACAATTTCACATTGACATGGTACATCAAGATGACCTTTATTTTAAAACAGCTTTTTATTTGAGTACATGATTTTGGAGTTGAAGGTACTAGAATATTCCATAGATCAGTATTATTTTTAAGTATAATAGCTTAGTAGTGAATGTGATTTAAACTCATTTGTCTTCAGAGAAGATATCAGAAATTCAGAACCATGCAGAGCCTCTGCCATAAAAATAATCCTGGAATAAACTAGTTGAAGACTAAGATCCTAAGTGGGATTTTGTAAAATGGCCATTACAGTGTCAGAATTGAGAGACGACGAAATAAAGAACTGGACAGGTTCTTCTGAAGATAAATCATGACTAGCTTTAGAGGAGCTGAGGTGACCTTGAAGGACAGTGCAAAGAAGCAACATGTGAAATTCCCCCAAGCAAAATATATTGATTTTCAGTAAATAAATTTGTACTTCTGCTCTTTATAGCAACTGTTCCTATTAAAAAGTGGCATGTCTTAGAACTAAAAATTAATCTATCAATAGTCATAAGTTTACAACATGCCACCTATACATAGTGATGTATCTGCAGTACACACTACATACCAATGTAGACAAACTAGGAGTGGGCAAGCAGACAAGGCAGCCTTGGTTTTGAATAGCAAGCAGAGTCAGGAATGGAAGACTTGTGTCCTACAGATAGTACAGCTGATTTGTCTGTCTGTGAGGGACCCTAATCTCCAGATTTATATTCCATAGATGGTAGAGGTTTTTTTTTTTTTATTTGTTTGTTTTTGAAACAAGATCTCTCTGTAGCCTCAACTGGCCTGGAACTCATTATGTAGACCAGACTGGCCTGGATTTGACAGAGATACTCCTGCCTCTGCCTCCCTAGTGCTGGAGTTAATGGCATATGCCACTGTATCTGGCAATTTTGTGTTTTTAAAATATTTTTTATTTATTCATATATGCATACATTTTATTTTGATCATATCTACCCCTACTCCCTCCCTTCTCCTCTTCCAAAGACCCCCCCAACTAATTTCCTTCCAACTTCATGCCCTCTTTTTTAATAGTAGAGTTTTTAGAATTTCAGAAGTATACCAAACAAGAAGAGAATCGCCATCTTAAATTTGACCTGGAACGTGATTCAGAGACATCAGGTTGGGGAAGGCATAAAATTATAGGGGAGCAGGGATGGAGATGGAACTTAGTTGATAGAGTGTTTTCTTAGCATTCAGGAAGCCCTGTGTTTGTTCCCTAAGTTCATGTAAACTGGGTGTGATGGCTCATACTTGTAATATCACATCTTGAGACATAGAGGCAGGAGGATCAGAAGTTCAAGATTATCCTCAGCTGTATAGTGAGGCCAGCCCTGAATACATGAGATCCTATCTAAGAAACAAAAATTTCTAGGTGATGGGTATGGTATACTACAAAGGCCTAGAGGTGAGAGATAGCAAGATCTGCTGGTGAGATTATTTTTAGCCAGCCAATGGAGATTGGGTTTTGTGTGCAGGGCTGGAGGAATGCAGGAAAGGATCCCTGGCAGAGGTAATGGTGTGAAAGGCACTTGTAGTGCTCTGGGTACTGGGGAGTAATCATAAAGGCATAGGCCAGGTATGCAGTGGGCTGAAAAACTCAAGGGCTTAGCAATGGAATGAGGGCCCCCTGTGAGGTTTCAGAAGTCTTCCTGAGGAGGATATCATTGTGAGGAAGGAAGAAATGAACACTCTAAAGAGTATCATTTGGAAATTTAATCAGTAAGACTGCTGATGAAAGAGAGGAAAGAAAAAAATCCAAGGACAACCTGATTTCTGGCTTGAGTAGCTTGATGCTGAAGCACAGTTCAGTTAGAACAGTGCTGGAGGGGCAGTTCAGGAAACTGGGAGTGTTCTCATTTAGAGCTAGTTTGAATGTGGAACACCTGTGAAATGCCGGTCACAGACGCTCAATAGGTGTCAAGGTACTTGGGTTTTGAGTGCTCCAGGAGGAATGCTAGAAGGGAGATTTAGACTTGGCAAGCTCCAGTAGTAAGTGGTAGAGAAGGGACACAGATGGGCTACTCAGGGAGAGTGCCGTGAATGAGTGGGAGCCTAGGGGCAAGACTTCACTGAAGGGATCCATCTCTTCCCTGCATCTCTACTTTTGGGCTGTGGTTGCCTTCCTGGAATCAGCCTAGATACTACTCTTATCAACTTATTGAGTCATTACAAACCCATCACTGTAACACTTTAATGACATCACCTGCAGTTACCTTCCTTGTCCACTTGTTTACACTTCTCCCCCACTTAGACATACCTTGCTTAAGAGTTTATCTCTTTTTTGCTGCCTTATGTATTCCTATATCTCTGGAGTCTGGAATACCATCCTAGTGTTTATTAGCAATGGGAAATATTTATTGAAGAAATGAAGAGTGGTGAGTAGAATGTTTGCTATGGGCATTGTATTAAAGAGGAGGGAAGTGACAGACACCTCAGAACTTGTGGATGGTTTGGGTGAGCAAGTAATAGAGGGGATTGTTTTTAAATTGTATTGTTTTCCCAGCAATCCAAGGCAGGTAGGAAAAAGCGGGCTCCTGCCTGAGCTCTCTCCTCCTCTCTCTTCATTGAGTCTCAGTGGAGAATACTGGTCTTCTGTTCTCCAGCCCTCCACTTCCCCTTGCATCATTCTCACCATGACTTAGTGCTGGGACCTGCTCATTTGAATGCATTCCTTATGGTTATTTTCACAGTACCTAGTCAAATATGGACCATACATAAATTATTTATGCCAACTTCAAATATCAGCTCTTCCACTGATAAACTCTTTGACTCTAAGCATTCAACATTGGTCACCCTCTGACACTATTTCAGGGAATAATTTTGAATATTGTAGCACCAGTTTCTCTAAAGGTTGAGATTAATGGATATGGCATTTGTTAGTACTGTTAAACAGGCTCATGATGAAAGGCTTTATTTTGTTGTTATATGTAATACATACGCAGAATTCTCTAATTCTCACATTTAGTTTAGGTTATTTCTTAAATATGAATTCTGATTCCCAAAGTGCAGTATTTAGATGGCTGTTTTGCACATCATCAATTTTTTTCCGTTGGTAACACCCACTATGTGTTTCATACAGATCAAGTGCGTCACATGTGGTCACTCATTTACATGACACAGAGTCTTAACTTTTTCAGTTGATTTAAAATAAAACATTTTTAAAAACTCACTTTCACTTGGTTGTTATCACTTACTTGTTGGGCTATCAGTCTTTAATTTGTCCTTGTGGGAATAAATATAAAAATCTTCATGTGGAAATTGTTATAAATGTTTATCCTACTTAACAGCTACACCCATGAATACAATTCATCAATCATACCCAGAGAAAGCAATTGTGCAGTTGTCTACAATTAACAGGACAAAAACAGTTGATGAATGTGCAGCTGAATTCAAGTACTCCCAAGGACAGCCTGAAATTATAAACTGGATCATTTAAAGGAATCTAACAAAGGATCTTTATAATTAAAACAAAGCAAGGTTAATGGGATGTAAAATTGCCTATAATATCTTGGCAATAATAATTGGAATTTAAATTATTAAAATATGAATTGAGGAGTAGACAAATAAGACAGCTTAAAAATATAGAATGTAAGTGATCTTTCAAAGTAAATTAATCATTTACCCAAATTAAAGCTTTATCACTCTTTGAAAAGAATGTAGGGTATAATTAATGATATTCACTGTAAAAATTCAGAATATTATGTTTGATTCTGAACCTGAGGTTCACAAGGTTCTGATTTTCATTTTCTAAAGAGAAGGGAAATTTTTTAACTTGGCTGATTTGGGATATTAAGAGGAGGAGCTATATCCAAGTAATATTCATTAGTAATTGTATTTTCCCAATTTGAATGTGATTTAGTGTTTTGAATATTAAATTTTAGTGTGCTGGCATTTATCAAACAAACACATGACACGTCCACATACACTATTAATTTGCAAAGCTATAAATTCTGAAATCCTTATCTTAGAGCTGGTATTTTTTTTAATTTTTAATCATGAACCACTGGAAACTCAAAGAGAAGTTCGTTCTCCATATAATTTCATCTAGATAACAATCTATACCTTTTTCTTATTATTCTGTTTATTTTATATGTGTAATAAATTATTACATGCTGAATTATATAGTGTTTTGTATTTTTATAAAATTATTTGTGTAGTTCTTAATATTTTATTTGTAAATATTTTCTTAGACAGTAATGACAAAATATATTTATTCAAAATTGAGGTTTAGCCTATTTAATAATGGTTAAATTTTACTTCCTAGAGAAATTCATTTCACATTTACTTTTGTTAGTTTGTTTTATTCTGCTGTAATGGAATACTGGATACTGACTAGTTTATAAACAAAATTTTTTCTTCACTTGGTTTTCAGTGCAAAGTCCAAGATCAAGGGGCCAGCATCTGGCAAAGGTCTTTTTGCCACATGTTCCCAAGGGGAGAAGTATAACAAAACGTTGAGAGAGAGCAAGAGGGTGCCTGGACTTATTTTTATAACAGACCTACACTAGTAATAACAACATTAATCCATTCATGAAGGCACAGCTCTATGGCCTATTAATCTCTTTAAGTTCCTCCTCAACACTGTTGTATTGAGATTGAGATTCCAGGTCATAAACTGCAGGAGACATACTCAAATAGAATTAATAATCATAAATTATATTTGAGTTACATTTTAGCCATATTAAAAATATTTACTCAGATGTATGTGATTTCAGATTTTTTATAACTTTTAAGAAAAAGTTTAAAATAATGACCAGTTTTTAAATTCTTTTAAACATTTCAGTGTGTAGATTCACTGTCCATGGTACTGAGATGCCTAAGGACATTTTCATATAGTTATACAATGTACAGTGAGCACATTCCCCCAGCTATCTACCCTACTCCTGTCCATTCCTTTTGTTCTACTCACATATTATATATAATCTCAATTTTATATCTGTATACAATCTAGGAACCACAAATGAGAGAAAACTTGCAATATTCATCTTTCTGAGACTGATTGATTCACTTAAAATGATAATCTGAACTTGTATCTGTGTTCCATAACATTATCTTACAGATGTAAAAATTTCATTGTGTATATATGCCACATTTTCCTTATGCATTCCTCTGTTGTTGGACAGTGGGGTTTAGTCTATAAGTTAGCTTTTGAATAGGTCTCCAAAAACATTGATGTGCAAGTATCTAAGGGTATATTGACTTGGAATTTTTTAGATAAATAACACAGAAATGGTATAGCTCGCTCATATGGTAGATCTATAGTTCTAGTTTTTTATTCCAGGAGAGAGTGAATTCGATTACATTTCCACCATCAGTGAATAAGAGTTCCATTTTGACCATGCCCATGCTAACATTTATTGTTGTGTGCTTTCTTTTTTTTT
>NW_008335784.1:1511977-1512432 GCF_000622305.1 Nannospalax galili | reverse complement strand
TATTTATTTAGTAACCACATATTTAGAAAAAGCATTTCATTACATCAGCATTGACATATTCAATAACAATTTTCTGAGCTACGATGCATCTCTTACAAAATTGCCTCTACATTTTTAGGTTTACAGTTGAATTTCTACAGTTATACAATGTTGTACTCAGTATAAAACCTATAAGACGTAAAATTAAATGATGTTTTAACCTTTAAAAAAGATCTCCATTTCATTTTAGAATATATTGTTTCTTGGAGAAAGACTCATTGTTTTTGCTATTAACACTGAGGTGTTAGTGCTTGCATCACTAATCTATATGTATCTGATTATTACTAGTCATGATTGGTTGCACTTGGATCCTTGGCACCTGTGTATGTCTATGAAGTCATCAGGCAGATTTCAATGATATTGTTTATCTCCTCTACTAATTAATATGATATAAATTTCCATGCTTCCTCCTCAAA
>NW_008335784.1:1510638-1511858 GCF_000622305.1 Nannospalax galili | reverse complement strand
TAACGTGATGTAAATTTTTTATGCTTCCTCTTCAAATATAATTCATTTTTTTAATTTGTTGATTTTGTCTGTGTGTATTTCACACAACATCTCAAACCATCTTATTCATCTACACACTCACTTCCAGGTGGCACCCTCTCATACCCCCGCCCACTAGAGCCCTTATACTCGATCATCCTTGCTACTGTTGTCGGCACCCCAGCCATTCCCCACTACTGGTGGATCTAGGCAGCCTATCTATAGGTCTTTGTTTTAGGGGGGTCAGCTGTTCCTCATCTAGCAGTAATCAGTTGTCAATATTCCTTTAGATGAGATTGGGGTCTGCTGTTCATTTTCCCAGTTCTATGCTGGGTTACTATCTGGAAGTCACTTTGGCCCCCCTGGCCAGCAGCTCAAAAGAAGGTATCATCTGTGTGGCATTGTTGCTTGTTGTGTAGCCTTTAGCTATGCATATGGACTCTTAAGAAAATATATTGACCCCTTTAATCTTTGGTTATACGTTCCTTTTGGGTGTCTAAGGCCATACAGTTGGCCCAGATAAACCAATTTATTTTTACTCTTAAGGTCATTTGAGGATCTGTTCCTCAGGGATCACATGGGCTTGGAAGGAGCCCCTGGCTCCTTTCTTTTACCAGTACTACCTTATGTGAAGATAAGTCAAAGGTCCTGCTTGACCATGGTTGGCTTCGCTTGGAAGCATGGAGGAAATTATTCCTCTGTATTGGCCCTCCTCTTTGTAGACTGGACATTGGTTCAAGTCCATCTGGTGGGGTCTCCTCGGCCTCGTTGATCAAGAGGACAGGTAACCCACCACCATTACAGGACACTTTGAGATATGCTCATAGTCCCCTGGAACTAGTCGACCTAGGAGGGCAAGAAGCAAAAAGTGTCCTTTATGTCCCTCTGATCAAATTATTATAGGCCTCAAACTGTGTCTGTTAAACACCCAAGAAGGTTAGTTCCACCAGTCTGGTACTTTTAATTACTGTGTGTCATGTAGATAAATCTTGGGCAAAGACCAGTTGTTCTCAGATAATCCTTACTTAGACATATATTTCTTGATTGGCTATGTATAATTTGACAGTAGGTTGTAGGAGTAATATGGTTCCCTCTGGTTTTCAAAACTAGCTAGGCATTGTTTATCTCTCGCACTGTCTCACCCCTCCATCATTGTTTTCCCACTTAAGGTTACCCCATTTCCCCCCCTTTTTCCCATACTA
>NW_008335784.1:1508772-1510251 GCF_000622305.1 Nannospalax galili | reverse complement strand
TGCTTTCCATAGGGGTTGAACAAGTTTGCAGTGCCACCAGCAGTGGATGAGTGTTCCCCTTTCCCCACATCCTCTCCAACATTTGGTATCATTTGTTCTCTTGATCTTAGCCAGTCTGACTGGGGTAAGGTGAAATCTTAAAGTGGTCTTAATTTGCATTTCCCTAATTATTAGTGATGTTGAACATCTTTTAAGATGCTTCACAGCCATCTTTACTTCTTGTTTTGAGAACTCTCTGTTCAGCTCCTTAGCCCATCTTATAATTGGATTACTTGTCTTGATTCTCTGATTTTTGAGTTCGTTATGTATTCTGGATATTAACTCTCTGTCGGATGTGTTGCTGGTAAAGATTTTCTCCCATTCTCTGGGTTTTCTGCTCGCTTTCCTGGTTGCCTCCTTTGATGTACATAAGCTTTATAGTTTAATGAGGTCCCATTTGTTAATTCTTGCCCTAGTTTCCTGAGCAATTCATGTCCAGTTTAGAAAATCTTTTCCTTTCCTTTTAGATTTTTCCCAATGTTTTCTTCTAACAGTTTCAGAGTTTCAGGCTTTACATTGAGGTCTTTGATCCATTTGGAATTGACTTTTGAGCAGGGCAAAAGATAGGGTTTTAGTTTCATTCTTCTACAGGTGGAGAGCCAGTTTTGTCAGCACCATTTGTGGAAGATGCTGTCTTTTCTCAAGTGTGTGTTCTTGGCATGTTTATCAAATATCAGGTGAATATTCTTGGCCCCTTTTTCAAATATCAGGTGGCTGAAATTGCATTTATTCATATTTGGGTCTTCAATTTTGTTCCATTGATTTATGGGTTTATTTTTGTGCCAGTACCATGTTGTTTTATGATGATAGCTCTGTAATACAGCTTAAAATCTGGTATAGTAATCCTCCCGACATTGCTCTTAGTACTCAGGGTTGCTTTGGCTATCCGAGGTATTTTGTGCTTCCATATGAATCTTAGGATTTTTTTTCCAGTTCTGTGTCCAATCCATGAGAATGGGAGGTCCTTCCATCTTCTGGTGTCTTCCTCAATCTCTTTCTTTAAAGATTTGAAATTTTCATTGTAGAGCTCTTTAACATCTTTGGTCAGGTTTATTTCAAGATATTTTATTTTTTTGAAGCTATTGTGAAGGGGAGTGTTTCCATGTGCTCTTTCTCTGAGTGCTTGTTATTGGTATATAGAAAGGCTACAGACTTTTTAGGTAAATTTTGTAACCTGCCACTTTACTGAATGTGTAATAATTTCTAGGAGTTTCCTGGTGGAATTTTTGGCATCTCGTAGATATAATATCATCTGCAAAAAGATATACTTTGATGTCTTCTTTTCCAATTATTTTTCCTTTAATTTCCTTCTCTTGTCTTATTGCTCTTGCAAGAGTTTCAAGTACTATGTTAAAGAGAAGTGGGGATAGTGGGCAGCCTTGTCTGGTTCCTGATTTCAATGGGAATGCTTCCAGTTTTTCCTCCATTTAAAATGATGTC
>NW_008335784.1:1508423-1508664 GCF_000622305.1 Nannospalax galili | reverse complement strand
TTCTCTGCATCTATTGAGATGACCATGTGATTCTTGTCTTTGAGCCCATTTATATGATTTATGATGTTTATTGGCTTACATATATTGAACCATCCCTGCTTCTCTGGGATAAAGCTGACTTGTCATGGGGGATGATATTTGATGTGTTTCTGTATGAGGTTTGCAAGTATCTTGTTGAGAATTTTTGAATCTATGTTCATTAAGGATATGGGTCTACAGTTTTCTTTTTTTGGTTTTATCT
>NW_008335784.1:1502122-1508373 GCF_000622305.1 Nannospalax galili | reverse complement strand
CAGAACATTCTCCCTCCATTTCTATAACTTTGAATAAATTAAGTAATATTGGATGTAGATCTTCTTTAAATGTCTGTTAGAATTCTGCTGTAAATCCATTTGGTCCTGGGGTTTTTTAAATCAGGAGGTTTTGTATTACTGTTTCAATTTCTTTTTGTGTTATGGGTCTGTTCAAACTGTTGATATCTTCCTGGTTTGTTTAAACTGTTGATATCTTCTTGGTTTAACTTTGGTGGTTCCCATGATTTTAGATATCCATCCATTGCTTTTAGATTTTTCAAATTTAGTAGAGCATAGGTTTTTAGAATAGTCCTTTATAATGCCGGGCGTGGTGGCGCACGCCTTTAATCCCAGCACTGGGGAGGCAAAGGCGAACCAGCTCTTGGAATTGTTGATTGTTGTATTGTTTTCTTTGTTTCAATTTCATTAATTTCTGCTCTGATTTTTGTTATTTCTTCTTGTCTGTTGGGTTTGGCTTTTGTTTGCTGTTGCTTTTCAAGTGTCTTGAGTTGCAACGTTAAATCATTTATGTTCTTTCTGGTTTTTTGATGCAGGCACTTAGAGGTATAAACTTCCCACTAAGGACCGCTTTCAGTGTGTCCCAGAGGTTTTGTTGTTGTATTGTCCTTTTCATTCAGTTATGGGAATACTTTTTTTTCTTTTTTAATTTCTCTTTTGACCCATTCATCATTCAGGAGTGTGTTTTTTAATCTCCTTTGTTCATGTGGTGATTAGGGCTTCTTCTGGTGTTGATTGTAAGCTTTATTGCATTGTGGTCTGATGGAATGCATGGAATTATTTCAGTCTTTTTGTATTTGTTGAGTTGTTTTTTTTTTGCCCCAGTATATGGTCGATTTTGGAGAAGGTTCCATGGGCTGCTGAGTAGAAAGTATGTCCTTTGGTGCTTGGGTGGAATACTCAGTAGATGTCTGTTAGGTCCATTTGATATATGGTATTGTTTAATTCAGATGTCTCTCTGTTAACTCTGTGCCCTGTTGACCTATCTAATGGAGACAGTGGGGTATTGAAGTCCCCTACTATTAATGAGTTGGGGTTAATCTGGGTCTTAAAGTCCTGTAGTATTGTTTTTAGCCTGTTCAGAAAATCCTCACCTATCCTTAATCTTGACCTGTTTTCACAGGTTTTTTCCTCTGTTTCAGAGCTTCAGTTCTTCCATTAAGGTCTTTGATCTATTTGGAATTTATTTTTGTACAGAGTGAGTGAAAAAAGGGGTTTCATTCTTCTAAGTATGGATAACTGGTTTTCCCAGCACCATTTGTTTGCAGTGCTAACTTTTTTCAATGCATATTTTTCACATTATCATGTCTCTGATAGGTTTCACAATGTGACTCTATATCTGGGTGTTCTGGTCCATTGATCTTTGTGTTTGTTTTTGTACTAATACCATGCTGTTTGACACTTTACTCTGTAGTATACCTTGAAGTCCTGTATGTTGACATCGCCAGCATTCTTTTTGCTAAGCGTTACTTTGGTGATTCAATAGGGTCATTTGTGCTTCTATACAAATTTTAAGATTTTTTTCTATTTCTGTGAAGATTGCCTTGGTTAATCAATATTTCATAATACAGTCATAGTTCATTATATTAAAACCAGAGAAAGGTATTCAGTGAGAAGCTGTTTTTCATACTGATTTCAAAGACATTATGAGAACTGAGTGTGGTGGTGCATGCCTTTAATTCTAACACTCAGGAAGTAGAGGCAGGCAGATCTCTATGAGTTCCAAGCCAGCTGGAGCTATGTAGTAGGACTCTGTCTCTAAAAAAATAATCATTTTGAGAATTGAAATTTCCTATCAATATCTATCATAAACATGTTTATTCTTATAAAGATTCATAGATCATATCCAGTGACCTATGACAGAAGCTATACCATAAAGTAACCCTTTATCCTATAATGGTAGGAGGCAACTGGAGCAAGAAGCCCAAAGATCACTTCTCCATCCACTCAGAGGGAGCAGAGAGAGTGAACTGGAAGTGGGGCAGGCTATCAACTCAAAGCCCATTCCAAGTGACGTACTTCCTCCAACAAGAATCCATATCCTAAAAGGTCCATAACCTCCTTAAACAGTGCCACCAGTTGGGGACCAAGAGTTCAAATAAATGTGCTTCTGAGGGACATTTCTTACTCAAACTACATTTCCACTCCATGGCCCCTATACATGGTCAACTCATGATACAAATTGCATTCATCAAAACTCACTCTTCTAGTTTGTTTCTCCATTGCAGTGACAAAATACATTGACCAATACCAACCTGGGGAGGAAAGCATTTATTCGGCTTACATCTCCCAGGTCACGGTTCATCAGGGAACCCAAGGTGGGAACTCAGGGCAGGAACCTGGAGGCAGAAGCTGAAACCCAGGTCATGGAGAAACGCTTCTTAGTGCTTCCTCCCCTGCCTCCTGCTCAACCTGCTTTCTTATACAGTACAGGAGCACCTGCCCAGGGATGGCACCACCCACAGTTGAGTGGGCCGTCCCACATCACTCAACAATCAAGAAAGTGCCCCTAGAGATGGCCACAGGCCAGTCCAATGGAGACAAATTCCCGAGTTGAGGCTCCGTCAACCCACGTGTGTCAAGTTAACAACTAAAGCTCTCCAGCACACTCACTATATATAGTCCTTAGCAGTCTCAACACTGTTCAGAAGTCCAAAGTCTCTTTTGAGACTGAAGGCAGTCTTGTAACTGTGACACCTTGTAAAATAAGAAGTGATAATACAGCACAGAATATACTCTCCCATTCCAAAAGAGAAGAATGAGGGCCTAGAATGTGGAAATACTAGACCAAAGCAAGGCCAAAACACAACAGGGTAAATTCTGTACCTTCATGCCTGGTGTCTGAGGCTTTAGTTGGCTCTGTCTCCAGCTTTGATGCCTATAGCATACATCTATCTCTCTCATAGACTGGTTCCACTCCCTGTATGCAGCTCTCTTTGTCAGATACCTCACATCTCTGGCATCTCCAGCATCTTGGGGTCTCTACCACAACCCAGGCTTCATGTTCACAACTTCATGTAATGGACTCTTAGGGCATCTGGCCTCACAGTTTCCTCTCAAAGCAGCTCCAGTTTTGCCACCCAGTGCCACACAGCCTCAGCTGCTCTGTAGAACCCTGGAAGAGGAGTGGCCCCTCACTTTCGCATCGTTCTGTTTCTAAATCCAGTACCGTGTGGACATTTCTCTTTCAAACCACTGTATTCTGTTGATAACTGATAATCAATCTTAGTCAGAGTCCTTGGAAAGGGTCAATGGTATAAAAGAACTCGTTTGGATGATTACCCTACTTGATTTTAAGTCTTTCTACAGCTATGTCCAACCTGCAGCTAAGCCACATTTAGCCAAGGATTGCTATGAATGCAGCCCAACAGCAACAACAAAAACCATACACTTATATAAGTTTTTTTTTGAAAAATTTTTAGTAATTTGTTGTAAGATTCTGAAGCATGAGCTTTGTAGATGACAAGCTCAAATCAACGCATTAAAAGGCTGGACACGCCCAGTTGATGCAGCATCAGTGTAAAAATAGAAGGAAAAGAAGAGGAAGAGAGACTCTATGGCTTACAAGACAGCAAGGAAGTAGGGCCCTAGATCATCTGGGCCTGTACCACCTTCCTATGCAGGTCGCTTACCACTTTGTCCCTAGATTTGATAGACTGATTTGAGGTTGTTTTATAGCTGACTTGTTTGTTCTGTGCTGAGTACTTGAGGCATGAAGAGCCCAACCTGAGTAGTCCTTGGGCTTGGAGAGTATGTCTCCAGTGCCTGTGGAAGTCTGTGTCCTCAGTTATACAAATATAACTTAGAAGAGCTTTACTGTTCCCTCAGTTGGTCTTATTGGTACCCGTAAGACCAGTAAGTAGACCAAAATTCCAGACTGACTACATCAAACAGAAAGCTGCTGTCCATCTAAACCTGCCTGTTGTGTGTTTCTCTGACTTCTGTGTACATTCTAGCATACAGTCTGAGGAAGCATTTATTTGGTGTGGGCTACAGCTTCCTACCAGCAGATAGCAGATGGGAGTAGGACTTGTGGGACAGGGTAGAGCTCTCATTCATTGTATCAGGCGCTTTGTTCTGCCTGGGCCTGTCATAATCTGCTTTCACTCATCTTTCTAGTTAATTTTCACACATAGAATTCTTCACATTTTATAGATGAATACATTTTAAAAGGGCAGAAATTTTATGAAGTGTGTCTTTCATGAAAAAAGATCAAGATGCAGAATCTTTCATGGAAAGGACAAGTGAGAAAAACTGTGTACATACATGTGTTTGTTTATGCATATGTGTATATATGTATGTATGCAAACAAGATAGCGACTAATCAAAGAGGAGATGGCCATAAGTTGCCTTCGTATTCATCAGTCAAAATGCTAAAAGTAGGGGCTGGAGAATGTCTCAGTGGTTAAAAGCACTGGCTGCTCATGCAGAGGACCTGTGTTCATTTCCCATCACCTATATGGTGACTTTGTCTGTAATGCCAATACAGATACACATAGTACACTTACATACTTGTAAGCAAAATACACATACACATAATAAATAATTTTCTAATGCTAAAGATAAAAGATATGATATTTCTTTCCTCTCATGGTTTACAAAACAAATGTATTTTAGATTGGGCTAAGTCATATTATTAGGAACTTTCTAGATCTTAGAACTTACACTGGTAGATTTGGCATTAAGAAGTTAGATTTATTGAGACATAGTTACCAAATTTATGACACACACTGACAGTGCTTTTCCCTTAGGTGAAGAACCATGTGGTTATGGGATGATAGGCTAGTATAGGGAAAACTTTACCAAGGAAACACATGCATGTCTTCCTGGCATCATTATATTACATAGTAGTTAGTTATACTACTATACCTGTTGGCTTTCACATTTTCTCCGAGATTTACTTTTCACAGCATTGATCCATATTTCTCCACTTTAATATTAAAATAGGATCAAATTATACAGAGCAAGCTCTCTCCTTATCCTGCTGTATTTTTGATTCTGGACCTATCATTACAACTCAGCCTCTGAGACTTTCTTCACCTGTGAACACTGGCTACCTTGTAGGTATTAACCTCCGATCTCACATAAAATCACAGAAATTAAGCCAACAGCTTGATTATGTGGCTAAGGATCAATTCTGGATAGAGATCAGGACTGGTTCTGATGAGTATTTTTGAAACTATTGTCTTGAGAAGACAGAAAACTCAAATTCTTTCATTTTTTAAAATTATGAAACTTTAAAGAATGAAAAAATTATATTGTCTGCCTTTTTAGCTGAATTTTACTTGCTAAAACATTTGTTATGTAAAGAGTGTTATGATGTATACTTGATTTTTAATGTTTTACTTTTAGTGTAGCTTGAAGGCAACTGTCCTAAGCTGATATCACAAGGTTCCCACTAATGTGTCTTAAAACAGCCCTAACTTGCCCTGTTACTCTGAAAATAATGTGTATTAGTACTAAGGATGGGCAACTTGATTATCTACATCCTTCAAAAGAACATTAACTTACTGAGACTGCTTCTACACAGAAACAGGTAGCTAAGTCACCAAGGTCACCAAGAGTTTGGAAAGAAGAAAATAGGAGATGTGATACAAATAGAACTTTCTGGTCAATTTAAAAATTCAAAAAAGAAAGAAGAAAACTGTAAGAAAATAAAAAGTAGTATGGTGTCCAGAATATGTGAAAGAGTAAGAATGTTTTCTTAGTTCCTTTTCTCAAAGGAACTGGCATTACTTCAAGGGATAAACAATGGCACACGTAGAATTTCAGAAATACAGTTCGTTAAAGCAATCACTAAAGGTTTTCTCAGATATAGGGTAAGGATGTTAAAGCAATGGCAGAGAATGCTGGGGAAGTAGACAAACATCTCTGTGTCAGTAAGTTAGATGGATGCTGGGTGATGGATGCTCTTTTTTCTAAAGAGATGTGACAAATATCACCTTAATCCAGATCTGGCACCAACATCAGACCAGGGAAGTGATTCCACTTAACATCTAGCTTGATGTACCAGTGAGTTTGTTGGAGTTACTTACAGAAATATGACCACAAGGAAACAGAATCTTACAGGTTCCTGGGACCTTGCTTATACGAACTTACAGCAATGGTGTCAGCATGTAACAAGAACCATGCAAACTGAATCACACAAAAACCCAGCATAGAAATGGGGAAATGGGCAGCAGACACAACCTTAACTAAAAAAAAAAAAAAAAACCATTTGTAGTGGTACTTGC
>NW_008335784.1:1486625-1502018 GCF_000622305.1 Nannospalax galili | reverse complement strand
TTATTTTGATATATCACAGTGAAAGATTTATCGTCCTCTTTTTTTTTTTTTTTTTTTTTTTTTTTTTAAAAAAAAAAAAAAAAAAAAAAAAACTATTGATAGTTGGTTACTGCTGTGTGAGGGAGAGTTGATCTTTAAGAAACTAGATAGACTGGCTAGATCCCATTGGATATACTTGCACTTGAGGGACATCTAGGTACACTGACTTGACTCAATAGGACTTAACATATATGACAGAATGCATGAAGTCCAGTGGAGGGGGACATAGGAGCGTGCAGATGGGGAAGGGAGTATAAAGATAATTAAGATGTTTTGTATGAAATGCACAAAATTTCAATAAAAATACACATTAAAGAAACATAAATGGAAGCTACAGGAACATGGATGACCGAAAGCCAGCCAGTAAGGAGAGAGCTTCTAGTTCAGAATTTACCACAACTAAAGTGCATGGTTTCTTTGACAGTCGGGACCTGCCTCTTACCTCTGGCATGCAGGAAACAGCAGTAGCAATAATTTTATAGTTTGTGTGGCTTCAAGGGTCTCCTTGGCTGACAACTCTTAGGGAAGTGGCCCACCCCTGGCCATGGAATTTTTCATTCAGCAACCTTATGGTTTCTGGGAATGCCTTTTTCTACCTATGCAAGTACTTTCATTCAAACTCTTGAGTTGCTGTTTGGTTTTTGTTTTGTTTTGTTTTGTTTTAAGATGCTTTTGCATATCTGTAACACAAGGGCTAGTATTGTATAATGAAACTTTTACAGAGAGTGAGCAGGATTTCTGAAGTTCTACAGCCATCCATTCCAAGCAAGTGCCAGTTGGTCTTGGAGGGCTAATTGGATACTCAAAGAAACATTAACAAAGTCCAATGACATAAACACATCCCAATATTTCTTTAAATTTTTTGTCACATGAACAGGGTTGAGTGCAATAGTGTGAACTGGGGACAGTATCCCATCAAACCCTCTATAATCCACAGTCATTCCCCATGAGCCGTCTGTACTCATCTTGGGGTACTGGTGCTGCAGCTGGCCCAGTGCTCATTGCCTACACCTGATCGTCTTGACACAGCTTACACTGTTCAGTGGGCTTCAAGATGGAGAGTGGGATTGCTCTCACTTGCAGTGCCTACTGATGGATATAGTTTCTTGTTCTGCAGGGTTCCAGGCAAGAACCATGTGCATTACCTCTCCATTGGCTACTGCTAGCTGCTAAGAGGGCTCTGGACTCAGTGAACAGACTGTTCCCCCAGTACACTTTCTTGCACAGGAAGGTGCACCGAACATAATCTGGAGGCATAATTGCCCACTCCTAGGACAAGCTAAATGTCTTAACTCTTTACTGGTGTACCATTCACTCCTTCTTTCACCCCTTTGATAAACTGTTGTTCAACCATTAAAGCATTCAAAAGACTCAAGTGCAACATCTTGCTTTCTACCAGCATTTCGCTTAGCTATTCCAGTACAGTTTAGTTTTCCCTTTGGCTCTTGGTTGTGTTTATCTTGTCAGTCTGAAAGTATACTGAGAATAGACAGAAATTCCCCAGCACCAACCTACCTGTGGTACTCTTTTGACAGCTGAGTGACTACTTCTGTACCACAGCCTTAGCTGGAAAGGAAACAGACCCACCAATCTGACTGGAAACACTTTTTGACAGGCACACACACAGTGCCAATTAGGGCCCACCTGGTTCTGTATAACAGGTGTGCAGATTCAGGATCAGCAGGCTCCTTAGATTACCCCTTGGAGAAGGAAAGACTGTGTTTGAGATACATACACCTACACCCTCTGGGATTCAATTTCAGGTAGGAACTTGCTTAGGCTTCCACTACTTCAGTATTTAAGACTCACTCAGCCTATGGCTTTACTAAGGGGAACTCATTCCTGCCTCAGCCTCCAAGACTCCACTCTCCAACTGCAGACAGAGTTAGTTCTTGCTGCTGTTTCCTGCCCTCTAAGACCTACTGCTTCTGAAACTTGAAACTCCAGCCTTGCTCCAGAGACCTATGGGAGCTGTCACACTTTTCTCAGAGCTGGAATACTCCTAACACTTGTCAGCAAGCTCTCGACTGCTAGGAAGAGTTCAAGTATCTTGCTGTTTCCTCCAAGTTGTCATCCCCATATGGTACCTGTTTTCCCCTTGAGTTATTAACCTTGCTAATAAAGTTCTCTTCATTTTCCCATCACACACTGTCTACCTGCTTGGAGAGGGCAGGACAAGAGCCAAGAAACCAGAGTATCAACTTTCATCAGGACTTCTTTCAGGAATATCTACTAGTGATTAACTCCAGCTTTTTTTTTTTTTAATCTGGGGAATATCTTTATTTCTCCATTACTTTAAAAAATATTTATTTTATGTGTATGAGTATATTGCCTGTATTTGTGTAAGTGTATCCATATTGTGCAATGCCCACGGAGATCAGAAAGTGTACAGTCCTCTGGACTTGGAGTTCTGGATGGTTGTTAGCCACCATGTGAGTGCTGGGAATCGAACCTGAATCCTGTACAAGAGCAGCCAGTACTCTTTACCAATGAGCCATCTTTCCAGCCCCTTTCTCCCTCCCTTTTACAGATTTGCTGACTGTAGAGTTACTGATAGTCCTTCCCCTCCCAGCTCTTTGAACATGTGACCTCACTGCATACAGCCTAGCTGCTTCTGAGTGGCTCTTAACCTCAGAATGTTCCTTGCATTGTGATGAACCTCTCCATGCTTGGTTTTAAGATTCCCTGTCTTAAGTTTTTAACTGTTTCTGTGTATAGGTATAGTTATTTTTAGTTTATATTAATATCAGTTGAATGGGCTTCTTGTTACATATTCCTTGTATGTGATAAGCCACTTCATAGCTTGCTAATTTTAAGATTCTCCATATTTAGCTTTCACATATATGTAGATGTTTTTAATTAATATTAATATGTGTTGAATGAATTTCTTGAATATGTAGGTTGATGTTTTTCATGATATTTCAGGTGTATTGGCCATTTCTTTCTGTATACTTCATTCTCCTTGTGTTTTCCTTCTGGAATTCTGTGTATTTTCAGGTGCTACATGCTACCTGGGATTTTGTTCACCCCTCTTTTTTCTTTTGATCCTCACATGAGAAGATCACTCTAAATTCAGGTCCACTGATCATTTTTTTTTCTACCAGTTTAAATTTTCTGTTGAGTCTCTCTGCCAACATTTTCATTTTGGCTACTGCACTTAAATTTTTTTATTTTATTTTATGTGCATGAGTGTATTGCTTGAACCTATGTAAGTGCACCCATGTCATGCAATGCTGGCGGAGGTCAGAAGAGTTTCCCCTGGACCTGGAGTTACAGTTGTTAGCTGTTGCTGTCTGTTGTGGCTCTAGACCTCTATGTGGGGGGGCAGGGGGAGAGTAGGTGCAAGATCAACGACACAGATCTCAGGAGACACTAGTCATCAGCAAGACGCCAGCAAGCTTGTTTATTGTGCCGTTAGGGCTTTCTTTTATACCCCCCGCCCGATCCTCATTGGTTCATTTGGCTATGTGTCTCCTCTTCATTGGTGCGGCACGGCACGCTGTCCTCTGTTTGCATCATTTGATGTGCTTTATGGCAGGTTTTAGGTTAGCCTGAATAACGGAAGTATTTACCAGCCCATTTCCCCACATATCCATCCTTTTTATTTTAGACAGCCCAGTGGGAGCCAGGATGCCTTGTCCCAACCTTGTTGGCCCCACGTCGTGAGTGCTCCAGCATTTTGGACAGTGCCTGTCTTAGGTTGGCCTACTCAGTAGGTCCTTACCCGTCATTGACTACCAGCCCTCAAAGGAGCATCACCACCAGTGGGTCTGTCAGGATATGGGGTGCTTTTTATAAATGAAGCATCCAAATCTACAGGGTTGACCTGGGTGTAATTAAGTGCGATTATTTGTTGGGTCATGGTCAGTGAAAGATTAAGGAATTCTTGTGACCAGAGCCCCTTAATTTGCTGTGAGGGCTGTACTCTAGCTTGAGTCAAATTGCTTACTTTATATGGTGTTAGGCATAGATTATTATACCTTGGATCACAATTTGCAGAGAGAAGCATATATAATGTTTGGACCTCTTCACCTAAGAGGTCAATTTGTTGTAGATTTTGAACAGCCGAATAAAAGTGGGCATTGATAAGTGTTTGGGTATGGAAAACCTCGGCAGATGCCTTAACCACATCGTTTAAGGCTGTAGCTGTTTGTATCGTGTGTGTTATGGCCACAGGTCCGGAAATAGTGAGAGCAATTGCCGCCAAGATCCCAAACTCTCTTTTTTGTCTATTTGTTCTTTATAATAGTTACTGCATGGAAATGAGAAGCATTGCTAACAGGTACCCATAAGGTGGATGGCAGCCAGGCAAGTACTGCTCTGTGGACTATTAGGGAATTCCAGCACAATGAAAGTTGACACTGGCTAGGAATGGTACAATTAAGTATCTCTCCACTCTGGTTAGTTAAGGTGAGAAAGAAGGGGGTTTTACACAGGCTGCTGTAGGGGCAAACGTAATTTTTTTTTTGGTGATTGACCTTAACAGAGTCCTCAAAGGAAGAGTTACAAGTGTAAGATTCATTAAAGTATTGCCCTCCCTGAATAAAGAATAGCCCTTCAATATCCATACAAGCATAGGGGCCACAGAGGGGCCAGTTGCCAAACATAGGGAGCAGAAATTGACTGGGGTTTCTGTGGGAATAGGAAGGTGAATCTACAGTGTCATTAGACCAGGGGGGGGGTTATTCCATATCAAGATCCCGTTTTCCAAGAACAGGATATGGCTTGGAGGCTGCTAAGCAATGATCCCAGAAGAGGGGTAAGTCAGCATCTGAGGTATAAGTGGCTGGCAAATTACACCAGGGGTCAAGGGGTTGTCTTGCTGACTCAGTATTGTTATGATTTGATTGGATTCTTCTGGGAATGGTGGCATTTAGGCCACGCATCTTAGTGGTAGTTTGATTAACAAAATCCCCAGTAATGTGCCTCAATAATTGGATGCAGCCTGAAGAAGTTTTATGCAGATCAAAGCAGAGGGCATCAGTAGGACAGTTAAGCACTCAGAATAGAAGCGAGAGGACATAGAGGAGTGTTTAGGACCGAGATGTCTTGTGCTTAGTGGGGAACTCCCGTAGTTCGTGAGGCCACAGCCGTATGCCCACACAGTGTCTCCCGACTCCAGGTGCCTACCAGGAGTACACCCGTTGGTTCCGTCTCCTGGGTGGTCAGCCCTTATGTGGAGGAGCCGGGAGAACCAAGTACAAGGGGTATGTACCTGTAAATTCGGGCAATATCGAGGTAGTATGGGGGGAAACGAAAGTGAAAGGAAGACGTGTCTCACAGCTTACCCCCGTGAGACGTAAGACAAAGGGGCCTACTCACCAAGAAAACAGCGTAGGGGGCCAGTTGTGGCCGACGTGAGAAATGAGCGGGTCAGGTAGCCACGTTGGGCACCAGTTGTTACTGTCTGTTGTGGCTCTAGACCTCTATCCCAGGGCGCAGGGGGAGAGTAGGTGTGAGATCAATGACACAGATCTCAGGAGACACTAGTCATCAGCAAGACGCCAGCAAGCTCGTTTATTTGGCCGTTAGGGCTTTCTTTTATACGCCCCCCCCTGCCCCCGCCCGATCCTCATTGGTTCATTTGGTCATGTCTCCTCTTCATTGGTGCAGCACGCTGTCCTCTGTTTGCATCATTTGATGTTGTGCTTTATGGCAGGTTTTAGGTTAGCCTGAATAACGGAAGTATTTACCGGCCCATTTCCCCACAGTTATCTGTCATGTGGGTGCTGGGAATCAAACCCCGGTCCTCTGCAAGAGCAGCTAGTCTTCTTAACAACTGTGCCATCCCTCTAGCCCCAGCTACTTCATTTTTCAACTCTTAATTTCTATTTGTTTCCTTTAAAAAATTTATCTTTGTTGATATTCTTTCTCAGCTTAGTCAGATATGTCCACATACTACTTTGCCCTGATCATGGTTATCATACACACATTTATAATGAGACTTCCATTTGGCTTACTTTGTTTAACCTTGATAACGAAACTGAAGGCTACTGCACAGCCATTTTGCTCTCCCCCTATGTGCAGCTTCAGGAAGTATGTGCAGTGCTTAGTACTTTAGTATAAAATGGGTTTTGTTATATGATCTTTTTGCTCCACTGTCGCTAGTGTGCTGTTCATGGTTAAGGTAGTCTGTCTGAGCTATGTTCAGTGGGCTCAGTGTATTTGATGAATTTTAACATAGAATATTTCAACTTATAATAGGTTTATTGGTATGTAGCCTCATTGGAGGTAGAAGAGCATTGACATCACATATCTCTGCTTAAAGCCCAGCATTAGTACTTTAATTTTTTAATTTATTGTACATAAGTCACATATTCTTGTTTCTTAGTAGCCTTGCAATCTTTTTCTAAATAGTTTACATTTTGAGTATTAAAATGTGGCAACTCTTGAAATTTGATTTCTTGTGCCTCTCCCAGACTTGTGGTTGATCTTTTTTTGTTGAGTGAATATTAATAATTGACTTTATAGGGGCTGGGGAGACGTCTCTGTTGCACGTCATGTGGCATAAACATGAGAAGTAACGCTCAGATCCCTAGCACCAATGCATAAGCCAGCAAGGACGGCATGCTTCTGTGACACCAGCTGTGGGCTGGGGGGCACTTCAAGGTCAGTCTACACTGCATGAGACCTTCTCTGGAAAGAAAAGGAAAAATAGTAGTTGGAAGAATTGAACCTAAAGAAAAATTCTATTCACACGTACCTTACTTAGATCACACAACATAAATGAGAGGAAAATGATGTAAAAATATACTTCATGCAAGCAAAACTCAGAACAAAGCAAGAGCACTTCTGCTACCATCAGTGAGCATGGATGTTAGGGGGAAAATGTTGGAGTGACAAGGCAGGATATGATGGTAATCCAGCAAAGCCACTGTAAAGTGTGTCCGTTTTTAATGTTTTATAGACCTAGGAAGTCAAGGAAAATTATCTAGTTATAAGAGAGATAGAGAATTTGTATATAGGAAACTCAAGTGGGTAGAAGAAGCAGCATCCCACTTTCAATAACACGTAAGCCCCTGGCCAGAAATAGAACAGGGAGACAAGCAGAAAACCAAAGCAGCACCTGTGCCTCTAGATCCCAGCATCTGCAGAACACCCAGCCTTCACAGAGCACATGTACTTCCATCAGGGAATAGTGTTCTATAGAGTGTGTAACAGCACATTTACATTCATTGAATATATATATATATATATCCTGACAAATTCATTAACCTAAGCATCTTAGTTTTGTTTCCTATCACTGTGATAAAATACCTTGACAAAATGACTTTGAAGAGAAAAGGTTTATTTGACCCACAATTCCACATTACAGTCCATCATTGTGAGGAAGTCACAGCAGCACAAGCTTGAGGGAGCTGATCACTTCATATCTGTAATCAGGAACCGAGAGTAATGAACAGACGCATGCTAATGCTAAGCTCCCTTTCACCACTCTTACTCAGTTCGGGATCCCCTGCTCAGGGAATGGTGACACCCAAGGTAAGTGAGTCCTCCCACTTCGGTTGGCTTCATCAAAACAAATTCCCGCAGACATGCCCACAGGCCAATGTAATCTAGACAATCCCTCAGTGAGACTCCCAAGAGATTCTACATTGTGTCAACTCTACAATCCAAAGTAATCATCACACTACATAAAAAGGAAAATGTCCAAAAAATGTAGTACACAGAAACTGAGTGTCTGAATGTGCCTTTAACAATATGAATCTGATTTAAGTCATTTAAAGCATTTCAAGCAACTAAAAATATAGGACTAGATACCCTTATGAAATCTGTCAAACATTTGATTGAAAGAGAATTAACAATGATCCCTCCCAGACTTTTCTAAACTGTAGAAAAGGGTGAAACACTAGCTCATTAAGAGGTCAGTATTGCCCTGATAGCAAACACAGGTGAAGGCATCTGATAAAACAGCTAAGCTGATTCTGCCAACAGTCCTATGAGTATAGTTGCATTGAAACGAGTCTTATGCATATATGTGCAAAAACCTTTACAAACTACTGGCCAACCTATTCCAGCAGTGTTAATGGATTGGGAGACAATAATTTTGAGATAGCAGTACTACTTGAATTTACCAACTCAAATGCAACCCTTACCAAATTTTAACTGCCCCCCTTTTTTGTAAGTAAGGCGGTCCTAATACTATTATAGAACTATAAGAAGCAGAGAATAGATGAAAACAACCTCAAAAAGAACAAAATTGGAGGATATACTTCTTCATTTTAATACTTAATGCAAAGCTACCATCATCAGAATTGTACAGTATTGGAATAAACAAGAGTTACAGACCAATTTACTACAAGTAATAGTCCAGTAATAATTCCATACATTTACTAGTAATTGGTTTTCCACAAGGTGCTGTAGCCATTCAGTGGGAAAGGACAATTTCAGCAACTGATGCAGAAATTGGATATCCACATGCAAAGGGAGTTTAGACCATATGGAAGAATTAACTCAAAATACATGAAAGAAGCCCTTTAGACCCAGCACTCAGGGAGGCAGAGGCAAGCAAATTTCTTTAAGATCAGGCCAGTCTGGTCTATATAACAAGCTCCAGACCAGCTCGGGCTATAGGGAGATGCTGTGTCAAAAAAAAAAAAACCAAAAAATTAATGTTAGACTTTAATATAAGAAGTGTAACTGTTTGAAAAAAGCAGGTTGGACAGGGGAGATGGTTCAGTGGTAAAGTGCCTGCTATACAAGTATGAAGACCTGAGTTTGGATCCACACCTCCCACATAAAAGCCAGATATATGAGTGCAGACCTATAACCTTGGTATTTTGAGGGGTGGGAAGGTGAGCAGAGGCAGGTGGATCCCTGGATCTTGCTGTTCAGCCTGACTAACCTAATCTGTAAGCTTCAGGTTCAGTGAGAGACCCTGTCTCCAAAAAATAGGGTGGGACACAGCAGAGCAAGATGCTCAACATCAGCTTCAGTCCTGCCCAAGCACTCACACACTTACACACACACACACACACACACACACACACACACACACACAGTTTAGAAATAAACTTGTATGTCTGCATAGGCTTCAGTTATGCAATAGCTACCTCACATATGACACTAAAAGCACAAACAAAGAAAAATATGATGGAGAATAGTCTTTGAAGTTTAGATTTTGTGTTTGTCAAAGACATTCATTACCAAGAACATGGTGGAGTTAGAGCAACGTGGTAGAGTTAGAGCAAACCTCTGTAAATGATGCATGTGATAATGGTCTAATGCCATGTATATATGAAGAACTCTTAACTCAAAAATAAAATGGGCAGAAGGTTTAAAATAGATTCTTTTGCCAAAGATGATAGAGAAATGGCCAGTGAGCAAGTGAAAAGACAGGCTACTTCATTAGTCATTAGAGAAATACAAGCCAGAGTGTGGTGAGGTATCACAGTGCAATGGCTGGTCAAGCTAGTCTCAGAAAGGATGTGCAGGAAGGATGTTCCACCTCCACATAGAGTAGGAATCTAATGCAGTGCACCCATGAGGAAAAAGAGTTCAGGTTCTCCACAGCAACTTAAATACAGAGTTACTATAATATCAGAATTTCCACTCCTATATAGTCTCAAGAGAATTTAAGGCAAATGTTCAGGTAAAACTCCTACCAAAAAGTTATTATCAGCATTATTCATAATAGCTCAAAATGGAAACAACCCAAGTGTCTATTAGCTGATGAATGGATAAAATATGGTCTGTGCATATAGTGCAATATTATTTGGAATGAAGTGCTGACACATGCTATATGTGGGTGAACCCTGGAAACATTGCTATCTGGAAGAAGCCAGAACAGAAAAGGCTACATGTTGTATCCATTTAAATGAAGTGTCTAGAGTGGGAAGATATATAAAGAAAAAATTGTGGGTTAGTGATTACAAGACATGAAAAAACATATTCTTTTTGCTAATTGTTAATAGGCATGAATGTTTGTGCTAGTACTCAGCGTTTTGTGTGATTTTTAAGTTAATGGGGTGAGAACTGTAACAATGTCTATGCTGCTTCTCAAAACCTGAATCAAAACAAATGATTTTTTTAAAAGGAAGAGAGATGCCTATTTTACCATCAATGGAATTTGATCCTGTGAGTTTCTTTAGCAGTCCAGATTTAGTATGGAAGAAGGAGACCAGTGCCCATATTCAGGATTACAGGTTTTCAGAGGCAATACAGTAAATAGATGAACTGAAGGAAGGTGCTGGAGAGAGAGTGGGTTAAGCTTGGAACTGAGGACCAGGCTTGATGCGAAAGGAAAGGAATTTTGCAGATGAAAAACCAGATGAAAATGAAGAACGACACAGGACTTTACAAGAAATGAAGACTTCTGTTTGCCTAGAGTGCAGAGCTAATGCAAAGGAGAGCTAAGGCAAGGCAGGCTGTGATCTGAGAGCGCTCAAAGCTGGCGAAGTTAAGAAGTGAAGCCTCTCAGACCTACAGCACTCTTTCCCAAGTAAGGTAGTATAGATGAGTACAGTTCATAGCTCAAGGAATCATCAGCCGTGTGATGACTAGTTTCCCCCCTTCTTGGTGTGATGTGATAGAGGAAATTCTCTATATATCATACATGACACACACACAACAACAACAACAACAAAGAAAGGAAAAATGATACAAAGAACACCAAACTAGTGAGAATCTGTGAGGAGAGATGTGGAATAAATAGTCCAAACGCTTCTGTAAATAATTTTTCAGGCTGAACAGTCATACACACATTGTTTTTTTAAAAATCTTTGTGTGGGACTGCGTATATCATGCATACACATGATATGCACATCTATCAATAACATGTGTATGAATAACAGCCTATACACATGTATGAATAACAGCCTACACATGTCCTGGTGCATGTCTGAAGGTCAGATGACAACCTTGATGTTGATCTGCACTTCCCACCTTGTTAGAGACAGGGTTTGCTGTTCACTACTGTAAAAGCCAGGCTAGCTGGCTCGTAAGCTTCCCAGGATTCTCCTCTCTTCACCTCCCTTATCATGGGAGGAGTGTTAGGGTTACAGACATGTGCTATCATGCCTAGCTTTACGTGGATTGTAAGGATCCGAACTTGCATGTTAAGGTCCTCACACTTGGCATGTTAAGGACTTTACCCAATGAGCCATCTCCCCAGTTCACATTCTTAGCCTGATGAGTGAATGGTTCCTTTATTTCAGGGTTGTAACAAATTCTTGGCAGCACTGAATTCAGGTTCACCTAGAAATCTTTGCAACACTCATGTCTGCCTCTGCTCTAAAATAAACACAATTATTCCGTGATAAGATTAGGCTTGAATAATTATGCAATGCTTGAGGACCCATTGATGTTTGCAGAGTGAAGCAAGATGATTCACACGAAATTTCCGAAACATGCATCAGTAACCTCCAATCACTTCAGGACACAGACACTCCATAGTGAAGCTGTCCTGGTTAGTCCACTAATCAACCACAACACAAATAATGGAAGAGGGATCTGAGGAGATTTTTCAGTTTTCAGATTTTTCTTTTTGTGTGTGTTAAGCGGGGAGTGGGGATGGTTGTGTGTGTGTGTGTGTGTGTGTGTGTGGTTCATGCACATAAGTGTATGGGTGTGTATGTTCTTGTATGCATATGTGGAGGCCAAAACAAGACTTTGAGTATTTTTGTTGTTGTTGCTGTCCACCTTACTCCTTAGCATGGGGTCCTACTGGACCTGAAGTTGGGCTTTTCAGGTATGCTGACAGGGTTGGAGAGACGGCTGCTCTTGCAGAAGACCCGGGTTTGTTCCCAGCTCCCACATGATGGTCAACGACCATATGTAACGCCATATCCAGTGGATCTTTAATGAGCTTTGAAAACTAGTAACTGATCTTGAAAATGATGCTTTACATTAAGGTCTCAGCAGAGAATAACTGGGCATTGAATAAATAAAAGCAAAAAAAGTGAATTTTAAAAATGCCATAGATTAAATAATAGAGAGATTGAGGAGTTGGGGGTTCTCCTTTCACACATAAAGGAACTTCAAAAGATTTTGCTAGGTGAGAAGAGCTGATCTGCCTAAAACAAGAGATTCTAGATAGGCTGACTAGACCTCAGTGGATGGACTTGCACTGGGGAATGTCTGGGGTCACTGACTTGACACATTGATTCTTAACATGGATGACAAGATTGTTTGAGATATTCTATATAAAATACACAAAAATTCAGTAAAAAAATAAATAAAAAATCTTGTCTGTCAATATGAAGCCAGAAGTACTTGAGGATAACTCTTCAAATATCTTTTCAATTTTTAAATCACATAATCACCTACTTGCAAAAGGAAATTTTTAAGATACAAAAAATATCATTGTTCTCAGCTGACAAAATGAAGATAACTAATATCTGATTGTTGTGCAAAGGGTAATGGCAGAAGCAAAAAAAATTGTAAAATAGTAGTTACTGAAGATGAACTATAACAGTGAAATTATTAGAAGTTTCAAAAATTATGATGTGGGGCAAGGTGCTTAGTTTTACTGAATGCTGGTTTATTGTGTTTAAAAATCAAAATAGTATTAGACATGTTCCCAAGGACCCTTAGAGAATGAAGAACTTGTGAAGCCGCCTAGCTCTCCAGACATAGTTGGGTCCTACTAGTTTCAATCAGTATCATCATCATCATAAGCCAGTGATCCCGGTTTTCTCCATCCTAGTTCTCTTTTACCTTGAACTCACTAAGCAGTTCTTTGGTCTTATGGAATTCATTGAATCTGCCATAATCTGCAAGGTTGGCTTTGAGCTGAGACTTTGTCTGAGCCTGGGGACAAAGCATCTCCCTGCTCTTTGAGGTTCTCCATGTGCTGTGGGCTTCTTGCAGCATGGCATCTGACTCCAGAGAGAAAGTCAAAAGCTGCCAGCCATCCTCTACCATGCCCCAAGAGTCACATGGCATCCCTTCTGTTTTGTGCTGGACACAGGAAGTCGCAGAGCAGGCCCCTAAGAAAGTGGGGAAAGACTACACATATGGGGCATGACAAAGTAACCCTGCAGAACATGGGAGTGGGAACTAGTGTTCCCATCTTTGGAAATAACTTCCGCCATGTGTTAATAATGGATGAGGAAGTGCCCTGTGTATAAATGTCAAAAAATTTCCAAGATAATGTCTCTGCATGAGAAAAATGAAGCAGAAGGCAAAACACACCAACATTCTCATGAGAAGTGTTGGGGTAAGTTGGCAGTGTTGTGGATATTTTAAAGTCTGAAGCACACTGAAAGGAGACAGAAGCGACTGCTGTTAAGGTGGAAGCTGATAAATAAGGATTCAGGAAGCAGCTTTTCTTTGTGTATTTCATTACCTTTTTAAAGTTTGAGACTTTAAATAATGTACCCAATTGTTACCTCCTTTTAGAACTTTATTTTACTATAGTTCCATCTGAAAATTCAGAATCTCTTCATTTAGGAACTTTAGATATCATGCAGTCCCATCATCTATATTAATTACAGTGATACTCCATTCTGTGGATTTTCTAATATGTGGTCCTCCAGTTCATGTGTGAAAAGTCATTTCCTAGGCATCGGATTCTGATGCTTACCCAGTGTAAATTACCTCAACAAAAATCCTATTTGTTAAGTGTCTTTGATGCCCTAGGTCACTAGTTTACATGAAACTCTGTTTTACGGAGGTGTTGTTAAATCTGATACAATTATAATTTAAAATACATTAACTTCTTATAATGTAAGATAAAATATCTTTTTATATAGATGCATGCATAAATAATATTTGAAATGGTGAAATTGAATTATTGTAAAAACAAGGTCTACTAAACAAAAGCTAATGGGAACAATAATGCCTAAAGTATTTCTCTTTTCAGATTGCTGTGCCATGCTATGAAGGACCATATAGTTCGTGTTGCCAATGAAGCTGAGTTCATCTTGAACAGACAGAGAGCAGAGGATGTACATAAGCATGCAGAGTTTGAGGTAAGATTGAGAAATTAACAATTATCCATTTGTTACCTGCTGTTAAGACAGACTTGAAGAAAAAAATACCCCTGAAGGCATTTCAGGTCCTATATTTAAAGTTTCATCAGTGTCAAGTAGGACCTAATCATTTCCATCTTGATTAAAACATTAAAAAAATCACTCTGGCATGCTCCTGACCATTGGAGAGGCTGAAATTATTCTCAGTTACTGTAAGAGTAAAGGCAAACAGAAATTTGTAATATTATTTTTAAGCTATTAAAGGTTTACATAACCACAAGGTACAAATGAGTTTATAATACAGTTTTATGAAAACATACAGGGTTCAACAAATCTCATAATTTCAATATTTTAATTATAACAGTGATTCAGTATTTCAATTCATTCCACTTATAAAGCAAAATATGTTTCAGAAAACAGTGATTCAGTATTTCAATTCATTCCACTTATAAAGCAAAATATGTTTCAGAAATACTAGATGGCCTGACATTTGACTTATGTTGGATGTGCCCATGGCCTTGGAAGTAATAACTACCACAATTTATTCTCCTGGAACAGCATGCCAACAAGTGTGGCTAGAATTGAGAGCCTGCTGTTCCAGCTTTGATGAGTTTTTTATCTCAGTAAAGCAGCTCTCTGTGTCATATAAGTTGATGGACTAGGTCGAGTGATCTCTGACCCAGCCATCTTGAAAAGCATGAGAGAAAAATAGCTGTTGTCGCTTGCATACACACAGCCACTGCTTCATTGGCCAGATGGACAGCAGGTCCTTGTCATGTGGAATTGAAGCAACTTTATTTTTTAAAAATCTTTAAAACTTCAATCAAAGTACAATGATGAATGTTTATCAAAGTGAAGTTTTGTATCATTACAGCAGTAGAAAAAGCATTGGATATTTATCAAGGTACCATGCAATGTTTTGGATGGCTAAAAAAATTGAGTTATCTGTTCTTTAAATAGTATATTTAGGTGTGAGATGTCAGAACTCAAAAGAAGAATATCTCATTACATTTCAACTTACAATAGTAAATAAGATTTAGAATCTTAACTGAATTCTTTGCAGGATCAATTTTGAGGCAACCATATTTCTACTAAAAAAGTCAGTATATTTTGGGGGATATAAATGGGCCAATATTTGTCCTGTGGAACATCTCAAATAGATTTTTAAGCATGCAGGTACTAGTCATGATCATTAGCACACATTAAACCAAAGGGGCATTAAGCTAAAGACAGTGTTTCCCACCTTTTTATTATTGCCCCACCTAGGGAATCTTTAAGGCATATTTTCCTAATTGTTCTCCTGACCTCAATGAATGTTTAACACTCCTAACATTATGTGTCTGTTTGTGCCCTGCAGAAGCATCTGTGGCTTGTCTATCAGAGAACTAAGATTTTTACACTTTCCCCAACTATCACTTTTTCCTGTTTCAGGAATGAGTTT
>NW_008335784.1:1454654-1486546 GCF_000622305.1 Nannospalax galili | reverse complement strand
TGTTGATAAATTCAAAGGTGTGTGTATACTAAATGCTTCAATTTTAAATTGCAAAGCATTCTGGAAAAGTCATGACATTTTACTGGCACTTTTTGATGAGTTTCTCTGACCCTCATGTAAGCATGCGTTTTATAAGAAAAACATACTGAATTTGAGGTGGGTACCTCACAGTTAAGGGGTTTTTTTTGTTGTTGCTAATACTGTAATTGTTAAGAAAGAAAAATGAAAATTATACTCTCCAATGAGCTAATGAAATATTAACCTCATTACTGCAGTGAATCTTTCTACTAATTGGTGATTACCTGTACAAAAAGATAAATTGGATAAATTGGAAAGAGAATTAATCCTTAGATTACTGTAAGACTCTTCTCCAGGAGAGATGACTTGTGGTAGTAGTCTGCATCAGCAGACAGGAGCATGCTTAGATGCCTGCTGTGAAATAGGGCTTTGCACAGTGATAATGGATGGGACCGGGTTATATGTAATATGTAATCTTCAGATGTGTGAGATTTTCTTCCTCCTAGTTGTATGGCACATACTCATATATTTAATACCAAAATTTGCAGTCATGCCAATCTGTACAGTAACTTCTATAAAAACTTAGAAATCGACTTAAAAATCAAGAGTCTCTTTTCAGGTTCATATATAACTTCTTTGGTACATAATTGGGTCCATTGATCTGTGTTGCCAACACCAGGAAGCACAGATAAGATGCTGACGTGACAGTTGGTGACTGTAGAATAGGGAAGAAGAGAATGAGGGAATGAGTCTCGTGAGACCTTTCAAAAACATTGAATTTTAGAGTTATTGGGACATTGAGAAATCCTTGTCTTAGTCCTCATTTTGCATATATGAAATGGAGAGCCATAAGAAAATGGAGTTTTTATCAAGTGAAATAAAATCCAAGTCTGTTAAATTTCGAAGTGATTTTTCTTTTTCACCACATTGTCATTCACGAAATAGAAAGTAATAAGGTAAATGACAAGATTTTATTTTAAAAGTAATGATTAGAGTCATGCATTTTTATTTTAAGTGAGGCATGCTAAATTCGTTATATAAAAGCAGACAGGGTCTCCCTGTAGCCCCAGCTGTCCTGGAATTCACTATGTAGATTTACATTTTAATAAACAATTTCTGTTTCTAAAATTATTAACTTTAAAATTGAAGTCAGATTTTCAGAAGTGAGACAAAGTACCATAGTCATTAATTACTTTAACAGTATCCAAAATATTTTGCATGTACTTTTCAAAACAGCACATTTTCACCAATTTGGAAGGCCCTGAAGGCCGGGCGTGGTGGTACATGCCTTTAATCCCAGCACTCAGGAGGCAGAGGCAGGTGGATCTCTGTGAGTTCAAGGCCAGCCTGGTCTACATAGTGAGTTTCAGGACAGCTGGTGCTACAGGGAGACCCTGTCTCAAAAAGCTGAAAAAAAAAAAGTGAGATCCTATGTGTTCTTTATAACAAAGTATTAGATTATGTTAAGTGAGGTTTTAAGTTCAATTGTTTTTACCCTTTCACTGAAGGGTAGGTGTCATTTCTTTTTACATGTAGTAAGAAGTTCATCCTTATTCACTGTGTGCTTCAGTCGCAGTGTGCCCAGTATGCTGCTGACAGAAGAGAGGAGGAGAAGATGTGTGATCATCTCATCAGTGCTGCCAAACACCGGGATCATGTGACAGCCAACCAGCTAAAGCAGAAGATTCTCAACATCCTCACAAATAAGCATGGTGCTTGGGGAGCGGTTTCTCACTGGTGAGTTCAGAAGAATGAGAAATAATTAATAGCTCCTGGGCGAATTATAATAGCTAGACATAAAACTATTTTCACAATGACCACAAATTTATTTTTAAAACATGATTTAAAATATGAAAATGTGCTAAACCTTAATAGTTCTACTCTTTATTTTAAAAGTTTAGATGAAAACCTGAACCATTTTAAGTTAACTAATGTTCTTTATTTCTACTTTAAAGTAATGTGCAATAACTGAAAATTTATTTAGGCAAGAGTGTTAGGTATAATAGGTCCCTCCCTTTTTTAAAAAGATGACTTCTTTAAGCTTACATCATTTTAAATTTTTCTTACATATATAGGTAATAAGATATAATCATTTAATATGGAGAAGTGATGCTTCTTTAAAGTTTTTTCTTTTGTAATTTTCCATTCAAATTTTGGGATTTTTTTCATCACAAATTTTATTTATGATACTATAATACAGTTAAACCAAAATTGATGGTTTATACATTATAAATGTTCCAGTATCTAAAGTTTTCTGGGCATATTAAGGTTTTCTTTGCCTACACATGTTTTCCACAAAACTAGTAGATGAGGGCACTGTATTTGGACTGCTGAATCTGCCTTTCTTTTCTCTCCACTCTGCTGAGATATTAAATACCTGTACAAAGTCTCCAGCAGTTAGGTGATTTGTGACTCACACAGGATGCTACTGTGATACATTCTAGGAGAGCACTTCTGTTAAAGAAGACCTGACTCTCTGTTCTGGGCTTATAACTATAAGAAAGTGTTAAGAAAACATTAAGGAATTTTTTGTTTTGTTCTGCGTTTAAGGTAAAACTACAACTTAACATGTCCAAGAATGAAAACCTAGTATTTGACTTTTATAATCGCAACAATATAAAGATATAACACTTAGTGACTATGCATTGTGTGCCAGGACCATACTAATGAAATTTACATAAATTTTTTATTTAACTCTCAAAACATCTCAATCAAGGGTGTTCCTGAGGTCTTCTCCATTTTACAAAGAATGAGTTGAAACTTACAGAGTCTAATACATAAAACTTGAATGGTGTACTCTGCTTGTACAAAAGTATGTGATTTCTATAAAGGTTTTGCAGAGAAACACAAAATGTTAACCAATATAATATGTGTGATCTTTGCATGTATGAACTAAGCTAATTATCTTAAGCAAGTTCTTATCTAGGAAATTCCATTTCTATTCTCAAGGATAGTATCTTTTACTTAATGTTAACTGATCGTAGATGTCAATCCTAACTACACAATAACTTCTCAGCAACAGTTAGACTAATTAATGGTAAACCAAACAGCTGGACATCATAGCCTAACCAAGTTGACCCATGAGATGTAACCATTACACAGAGTATCCCTAACTTTTGACTGTCTATAGAACTTGTCTCTTTTTGTCATTGAACTGATCTTACCTACTTAGGAATGTATAGCTGGAATATCATATTATCTTGTTAATAATTCAGTTGATAGGATTGAGGATATTCTCTCAAATGTTTAATGCAACACATAGTTTGTATTATGTTAGTAGTATAGAATTAGAATTCAAAGGTTAGACTCTCCACAACACAGTCATCTAGTAACATGTCATTTGGCATCTTGATACCTCATCAGTGTGTCACTTTTTCATGTGTCCTTGGATTGACAAGATAGAGTGGCAGGAACTTTTGAGAGAGCAGATAGCTTTTTTCCTTTCCTACAACTTCCTGACTGTAAAAAAAAAAAAAAAAAAAAAAAAAACAGTATTTCTAATATCATTCTTTACTTACTGTATCTGTGATCTTCATTAGTTTTGGTTAACCAAGTACAGTTCAGTCATTGGGTCTCTTTTCATCTTTTCCTTAATGAGTCTCCAAACAGTTGGATGTTTTCTCATGCTGATAATTCTATTATTGTTAGTAGTCCATAGCACCCATAGCACCCTCCCTCTCCACTGTTATATATCCATCTGCCTACCTGGCATCTTACCCTCAGGAACCTAATGTTCATCTTAGTCTTTCAGATATTTTTTAATTTAAAAAATAATAAAAAAATTTTTTTAGTCTTTTTGAGACAGGGTCTCCCTGTAGGCCCAGCTGTCCTGGAACTCACTATGTAGACCAGGCTGGCCTTGAACTCACAGAGATCCGCCTGCCTCTGCCTCCTGGGTGCTGGGATTAAAGGTGCGCCACCACTCCCAGCATAAAATATTTTTTATTGATTGATTTTATTTTATGTGTACTAGTGTATTACCTGCATGTGTGTAAGTGCATCTGTGTTGTGCAGTGCTCACAGAGATCAGAAGAGGGTGTTGGATCCCCTGGAACTGGAGTTACAGATGGTTGTTAGCCACCATATGAGTGCTGGGAATCGAACCAAGGTCTTCTGCAAGAGCAGCCAGTGCTCTTAACCACTGAGCCATCTCTCCAGCCTCTCCTAAGATATGAAAACTAAGTTCCCATTTTCTCTAAATCTGTATTTTCTCTAAATCCATGTTTCTCCTGTACTCTCTCAATCTCAGCCAAAGGCAACTCCTTTTCCTTAGCTGCCAAGTCCTAAGTGTTGCTCTGAGTTTTGATCATCTTTCATGTGTTTCACCTTGAGTACTTTATAGATCTTACTGATTTTGCTGCAAAATTGACAGCTCCTCACCATTCCTTTGGATCATATTGGTCTATTTCATAAGTTTCATCAGCAGCTTGAATGGGCTGCCGGCCTTTGCTCTTATCCTCCTGAAATCCAGTCTCAGCACAGTAGCCTTTCTCCTCTGTTCAGAAACCTTCGTAGATGTGTTTTACAAGACTAAGCTCTAGTCACATGTACCTATTCAAAATTAAGTTAAACTTCAGTAAAATTTTAGTGCCTCAATTGCCCTTGCCAATTTCAAGTACTAGCTGACCACCTGGCTAGTGCCTATCCTATGACACAGACTAGAGCTTTTCCATGATTGTAGAATGTTCTTTCTGGGCACTTGCTCCAGAGCCTCCCATATTCCTCTCCCCATGTCCCAGGCCCCACACCATCTGCCTTTCTCAACTCCTCATCCCTCATGCTGCTCTCCTCTTGTTCCTTCTGGATCTAGTCACCCTGTGCTTTTCCTTGCAAGACACACTTGTTCTTTTGAGAGTGCTTTTCCCCTAAACCTCCATTTGCCTAGCTTTCTGCTGTCTTCTGGCATTAATTCAGCAGCACTTCTCAACAAGAAAGCCTTCCCTTGCCACTGTGTCAAAATGTTACCTCTTCCCTCAGATATTTCATATTGTATTTCTCTATCTCTTTTCAACATTTGTTGCTGTATAACATATCATACAGTTTACTTATTTATGACTTGTGTTTTATTTCTCAAGGGAATATAAGCCTCATAATTTAGGGATTTCTGCCTTATTCCCAGCACCTGAAATACTGCCTGAAGCATAGTAGATGGCAAAAGTTTTTCAAGTAGTTAATGAATAAAGAATTAGTGTATGCTTTGTCTCATTGTGAGGACCCTCTTTTCTGCTTTGCCTTTTCAATCCCTTCTTGGTTATTTTAACAGTTTATAATTCTAATTTACATGCTGGTCTAAATCATTCAGATCCAGCAGAGCATCTCCTTCCTTGTGAAGATCATGTCCCACTATAGGGCTCAGCAAAGCCACTAAGTCCCCATCCCAGTCCTGAGGTCCCTGCTAAATTCAGTTCTTCCTTAGTTCTTGCTGTGAGCACAGACCTGTCCAACCCAGTGAACCCATCAGCACAGTTCCTCATCAATCTCCTTGGTAGTCATGGTGATAGTGACATGTCTTTAATGGCATATATGTGTAGTCCATCAGACACTGATATATCTCATATCACCTCAGGTTATACCAGCTTTTTCTTAAGGAGGGAAGGGTGAATAGATTACTTAGTTCCTCTACCTCTGGAACTCAAACTGATCCCATCCACCCCCATGACCCACAGCCTTGCTAGTCAGGTGGCAGTAGGCTTTCATTCCTGCTTAAAAGTTTTCCCCACTTCAAGCAGTTCTGATGCAGAGTATTCCCTTTTTATTACAGTCTCCTGTACTGGGTCACTATTAAGGCCCCCATCTGCATGCTGAATCATGGAAATTTTTTTTCCCTTCCTCTATCTTAAAAGTCAGATCTGAGTGGTATCCTCACTCTCTGTCTCTGTCTCTGTCCTCCCTACCCCCCATCAAATTCTTCCATGAGTTCAAGTTTTGGGATCCCAGGAAGGACTCTTTTAGCACAGATCTAACTTGTGCTCTGTTTCCCTTATATCCTTATAAGGAATGACTAGCCAATATTCCATATTTTTTATCTTGTATCTTTCCCCATTGCAATCCCTCCATTTCCTGGGCAAGGTCTTTCTAAAGAGAGAGCTGAGGCCTCAGTAGCATGTGTAGCCAAGGCCACACAATGGCCATACATATTATTTAAGGATTACATTATATCCTTAGGCCCATCAGCCATTTCAGGAGCATTCCTCTACTTACAAAGCAGATGCCATTAATTAGAGACCCACCACCCTTCTAATATACTGGTATTACCAGTGCAGGAAGAGGAGCTTCTCAACCTGGCCCTCACATACTGTATTACCCCCAAGGATGCTTCAGCCTCAGACAAATCAGCCTCAACTGAATGTCTTTACCACCTGTCTCGGGGGTCCTGCAGTCACTTTTCCCCAGAATTCATCTTTGGTTCCTTCTCTCCAGGTTTAGGTGCATTTGTGTGGCCTGACTTTTTCTGCAGAGACATGAGCAAATGTTTATTCACCCAGGTAGAGCATCAACAACAGACCAAAGAAACAAATCTTTCTTGGTAAACCTGTGAGTTTACTGGGCATACTTATGGAGCATAGTTGAGAGTTGCTCACATGAGCATGGACGGTGATGCCTGGAAGCTCATCTCTAAGGCCCCTAACACTCATAGTGAGGGCCAGGCTGAGAAGCTCCTCCTCCCAAAAGTTGTTACAGTTTGTAGAACTTTAAAGAAGAATCTTAGGAATCCTTTAAGTTTCAGGAGCTTCCTGAGCCTTTAAGTTTCATTTACTCCCTAAGCCTTGAATGTTTATTTACTTACTGAGTTTTATGACCTTCCCTCCAGGAGGAAGCATTTCAATTTAGAGGAACATCTGTAACCATAGTACTAGTACATGAGCTCTTACCCATGTTCCAATGGGAATTGTGAATTTCTCAAAAAGTCAGGAAAATATTGTAAGGTGACAGTTGCTTTTCAGTGCTATTTTGTGAATGCTAAAGATTTGCCTTTGGGGATCCATGGGACCGCTCAGCAGTTAAAGTTGTTTGTTACCAAGCTTGATGACCTGAGTTTGACCTCCTGGGACTCATATGGTAGAGGGTAAGAACAGACTCCGGCAACTTGTTCTCTGACTCCCACAAGCTTGCTACAGTGCCTCTATGCACTCTTGTGTGTGCATACATACATACATACATACATACATACATACATACACACACACACACACACACATACAATCAATACATAAATGTTAAAAGGTGATTTTTAAAGATTTGACTTTCTTATAAACGGTCAGCTTGCACACAGTGTACAACAGATATTTCTCATATAGAATTGTTTTGTAAGCATAAGAAAAATATGTTTTCATATTTATCATTGATAAGCTAGAAATTAATATAACTAATTACATACTGAATTTTATAGCATAGTTGGATGTGCAAAATATGTTTCCATAGTAGTGTGGCCATCAATTGATTGGAGTTTATCCTTCTGACTCTTTGTCTCTGACAGTACTAAAACTCCATTCCTTTGATCACTCTCTCCCATGGCCTGCCTGGCCTCCTGTCTTAACATGCACCCTCTCACTTCATGGCTTCCTCCACTACAGCCATATTGACCTCTGCCTGCTTTGTGAACAGACCAGCCTACCTTGCATGCTTTAGGTATCAAATAACTGTTCGTTAGACTGGCCTTCTCTGGCTATTTTATCAGATTAGTACAACTTTTGGTTCCATCATCACTTCCTGATTTTATTGGCTTTAATCTCCTTCATGAAACTTGATATACAGTCTATAACTTAATGTTTGCTTTTCCTGATATTATGAACTTTCGCTTACAATTCTATATCCAGTACATAAAACTCTGCGTATAATAGGTGTTTAATACGTTTCTAGTGAATCCACCTATGAGAATTGCTGTGTATCAGCATGTGTCGATGGTGTTTAAGTTCATCTTAAAGACAATCTTTATCATACAGAATTTGAGTTTGATAATTTTGAGCTCTACTATTTATTTGCTATGTGATATATTAACCCTTCAACAGATAACTTCCTTGGTGCTCAAGTTGTTTAGTGCATAAAATACAGTAAGCAGGGGCTGGAGAGATGGCTCAGAGGTTAAGAGCACTGACTGCTCTTGCAGAGGACCCAGGTTTGATTCCCAGCACCCACATGGCGGCTACGAACTGTCCTTAACTCCAGTTCCAGGGGAATCCAAAGCCCTCTTCTGACCTCTGCAGCATTGCATGACACAGGTGCACTCATACACGTAAAATAAAAATAATAATAAATAAAATATTTTTTAAAAATAGAGTAAGCAGTTTCTGTTTCATTGATGCAATGAACATTCATTGATACAGTAAATGTATGCAAAATGTATGATACTTAATAGATGTCCAGTATATGTTTGTTGCTTTCCTTTTTTAGTTAGATACTTGTAAAGAGTGTCTTAAATGCAAAACACCCTAATATTTAAGTTGCTTGTTTTATTCATTTTTATCAGCAGATTAAAGCTTGGCCTCTAATTTGTGCTAACATAGTGGTAAGCAAACTTGCCCCTCTAGCCTAGGTTTGGGTTTGTTGTCTCATAGAAAAGTTTGATAGTAAATAGATAGTAACAGACACATGAACTGGCAAATGTCAGTAAAGTACAAGGTAACTATGAAGGAGTGCATGCAACAGAGCAGCTTTATTTTCAATTAGAGAGTAGGAAAGAGTTCTTTGAAAAAACTCTGTTTAAGCTAAGATCTGGAGGAAGAAATCGGTGATTGTCAGAAAATAGTGGGGTATAAGCCATTTGTGCAATAAATACTAGAAAAATTTTGCTTTCAAAGTTGATAAAATAAACAAAAAAGGAGCTTCATGAACAGTGGCGTTAGGGATGAAGTAACATAGGAGCCAGGTGATCTAAAGCTTTGTAGACCATGTTAAAGATTTGTTACTTTATCCTAAGAGGCATGAAAAGCAATAAGAACATGGGACAGAAGAGTAACATGATCTGATTTATGGTTTTAGAAGATCAGTCTGACTGCTATATGAAGACATACACTGGAACAAATGAGAGAGCATGCTCACCCTACGTAAAGTCGAGTTCACATGTCACCTCTCTCCTAAGCGTTCCTTGGCTTGCTTCTAGCTTTTCTAACCCCTCTTCCTCTTATTTATTTTCTCTATGGAAATTCCCTCTGTCAGTTTTTGATTTAAAGGCATGAATTGTACCTAACATTTCCAATATACTTCCTACCTCCTAAGTGTAGGGATTGGGTACTAGTCATTTTTATATTCTTATTAACCATATGTTAAATCTGAAGAAATTTCATCCCTGTAATATTCTACAGGCCATTTTACCAAAAAAAAAAAAAAAAAAAGACCTTAATTTTAACATATACAGTCTTCTGTTTTTGTATTCCATTGTGCTACTGGGCCTAACATACATTAATACTTAATTTTGTTGTTCTTTCTTTCTGCTTTGACTAAAAATTTGAAAAGCCATTTGTGGGATATATTTCAAGGTTTGGCACTATTAAATCATGCTCAGAGAATTTTTCTTTATGTTAGCTTTGATGATAACATTTTCTATTATTTAAACTACCATGCCTAAGAATCTATATCAAAATTAATGCATTTAAAATCTATTTTAAAATCAATAAGGTGTTCATAGAGCCATGTATTTGATGTGACTATAAGCAATAGCTGTAAATACCTATTGCTTATACTTCGTGTTTAGTGCCTTATCTTCATCCTAGCAATTCTAAGATAGATATTACATTTCCCATTTTACAGATCAGAGACATGAGGTTGAACGTGAATATTCTGCCCATTGTTACATAGTCAAGTAGTAGAAGCAGGTTCAAATCTAGATTAACATCTTATCAGGAAATAAAGTCTCAATATTTATTTCTATGAAAAAGCATAATAAATATTAAGACAATGACCCATTAAATTCACAGACCTCTTACAATCTATTGATCATTCCAGTATTGAAATTACTTACTAATTATAATACTAATTATAAAAAAAATTAATTGAAATGATGAGATAGCCCTAGGTAAATAGGAAATATGTGACTTTAGAAATTATTTTTACTACCTTATATTCCTAAAGCCCGAGTCCTGAACTGACATCAGGACTGCTACCTAAAGAAGGCAGGGCAGTTTGTGTGGTCAGAAACTAACAGTTTTAATCAAGTATGAGAGCAAAAGTGAACACACTATCCAAACGAAGTTAATGTTACCCAGTGTCCCACAGAATCCACAAGTGTGAGCCAGAATTGCACATTTGTACAAAGAGCTTGGAAATTTTTGCTGTTTCATTTCTCAATTGAGAAATTAAGCAAGATTAATTAATAGATGCTAAATCCAAAATGACCCAGATATGGAACTCTCAGGCACAGATCTCAATACAACCATTGTAACCATTTAATAAGAAATAAAGGCCAATATTCTTTAAAAGAATGGCCTGATAGAATATCTCATCAGATAACTAGAACATACAAAAATGAACTCAAGTTGGGCATGGTGGTGCACGCCTTTAATCCCAGCACGGAGGCAGGGTTCCAGGCCAGCTGGGGTGACAGGTAGACCCTATCTCAAGAGGAAAAAAAAAGAACTTAAAAGTGAAAAATGAAATAACTGAAATTTTTAAAAATGATGATACAGAAAATTTATTTTAAGAAAAATGGTTGAAACATAAAATGTAATAGAATATATTAAATTAGAGACTTAAGTTTAGAAACTCTAAACAGAAAAAAAGAATTCGATAATGTTAGGGTCTGAAAGTCGGGAATAATTCCCACAGACATGAAGGAAAAGGTGCATAAAAATTTCATTCAGAAATTTAAAGTATAAAGTAACTAAATTAGCGGCTAGCCGGGCACAGACTCCACAAGCCAAAGATGGCATCTGGCCCCAAATAATAGCAGGCAGGGGCTTTTATTGGGGAATGAACCCGCACATGCCAAGCATCTTTTAAAATGATTGGATGCCCCCACATCCTGAGTACGGGGGAAGTTCTGATTAGACCAGGCTGTCTTCAGGGCATTGGAATATGCTGACTGTTATCTTTTAGGGCCAGAAGTTTCTGTCTGTACCTTTTAAGGCTTTTACATGCCAGGCCTTGCTTAACCTATAGCTTTCCCCCGGGGGGCGGGGGGGGTAGTAAATGGAAATTTACAACATGCCTGGGCTTGTCCAGGCTTGCTAAAAGCTGGCCAAAATGGAGTCAGTGCATTCTGACTCTTCATCCCCTCCTGGAATTATGGCAAGAGTTAAATCTTTAAGCCAAGCAAAATTACAGAAGCAGAAGGAAACAGTTAGACGGTGCATTTGTTTTATAATATAGATGGGGAACCAGCTGCACTAGTACACAAAAATTCCCGGTCTGATTTAAAATAGAGGAATGGAGGCATGTGGTTAAGCCAGAGGTACAGGCCCACCAAGTAGAGTTGGGGGGCAGCATATATGGGTTAGGTGTAGTAGCCCCTATCTCTTGAACAGTTACATAGATGTTGGTAAGAAGGGGGGACAATTTTTTGTGAGGAAGCATAGCCCTTTTCCATACACTTGGGTGAGAGTAAACCCCCTTCTTCCCATAGGCAGGGGAGTTCTACAAGCAGTGGGGTCAGAAGTGACAGTATAATTCCTGGGAGGGCTCGGGTCCATGCAAAACCAGCAATGGGTAGTAAGGTTAGGGGAGGTGTTATTTAAGGCAATAAAGGTGGCATTCAGGAGGTTTGTAAGTCCAGGGGGTGGCAGCAGGGGTCCTTGGGCCTCATGGGCCCCCAAGGGGGTATTTCCGATTCTATATAGGGCAAAAGGCAGGAGGCCCATCCAGTCATCGCCAGTCTCTAGAGTTAATTTGGTTAAGGTCTCCTTAAGAGTCCCGATTCATCTTTTTTACCTGTCCTTCTGAACTCTGGGGGTGATATGCACAATGTAGCTTCCAATCAGTCCCCAGCGTTTTAACTAACCCTTGAGGTACCTTAGAGATGAAGGCTGGTCCATTATCTGACCAATCACAGAAGGGAGTCCATACCTTGGTATCTGTTCATCAGTGATCTTTTTGACTACTACTGAGGTAGTTTCCCCCTTGTTGGGGAAGGCTTCGACCCATCCTGAAAATGTATCTACAAAGACTAAAGGATGTTTATAGCCATATCTTCCAGGTTTTATCTCAGTGAAGTCCACCTCCCAATGGACTCCAGGCACCACGCTCCTCTCCCTTCTGGCTGGGGCATGACTTTTCCTTTTGGATTAGTAACCTGACATGGAAGACATTTGGAAAGGTAGTTTTCAATCATTTTGGCTAGGTCAAAAATATGGTATGGAGTCAGGAGCTCTTGTAACTGTCTTTTTCCTAGGTGAGTCCCTCTGTGGAGTTTATATATTAGGTCTTCTGCCAACTTTTGCGGTAGAATGAGCTTCCCATCAAGGGTGTATCTCCATCCATTCTTAGTCTTGGTGTTTTGTAGAGAAGCTAAATACTGGTCATCCTGAGCTGAGTAGGAGGGCTCTTCTGGTTGGAGGGGTTCAGGCAGGATGACCAGCAGGTTAGGAGCTATTAGGGCTGCTTCTCTAGCCATGAGGTCCGCTCTCCTATTTCTTTGTGCCTCTAGAGAATCCCCTTTTTGGTGTCCCGGACAAGGGATGATAGCCAGTCTCTTTGGTAGCTAGATGGCCTCCAGGAGGTCTTTACCTCTGCTGTCAGGAGACCCCTTTCACACTTTTTGGCAGAGGTCCCGACCGGCAGAGAGGAGGCCCAGATTGTTTGTGATGGACTGACTACTGCCACCCCCGCCTACCTGGTTCCTTATCTGATGAAGCAGCTACCATCCATGAACAGAATTAAGTCCAGGTGGGACCATAGGATGTCTGTCAGTTCTTCCCAAGTCCCATGCAGGCTGCAGAGTACCTCCAGGCAATTGTGCAGGACCTCAAGATCTGGTTCTGGCAGCCGAGTGGCAGGATTGAGAGCAGTGCTGGAGAGGAACTGGATGTGGGGGGCAGTTAAGGAGCAAGGCCTGATAATGTGTAAGCCAAGCATTTGTCATCCATCAATGGGGGGATTTTTAAGGACACCTTCAACTGAGTGAGGGGTGGTGACCGTCAGGGGCTGTCCCAAGGTCAGCTTATTGGCATCCTTAACCAACAAATCTGTAGCCACAATGATTCTGAGGCAGCCCAGCCATCCCGACACTACAGGGTCAAGCTTTTTGGACAGGTAGGCCACAGGCCTCCTCCAAGGTCCAAGTAGCTGGGTCAGGACTCTTTTTGCTATTCCGGCCCTCTCATCAAGAAAGAGTTGATAGGGCTTGTGGATGTCTGGCAGGCCAAGCCTGGAGTCTGTAATAAGATCTTTTTAATATTTTGAAAGGCCTCCTCTTGAGTCTCAGTCCAGTGGAAGGAGGACTCATTCCCTCCAGTGGCTTCATACAAGGGTTTTGAAAGACTTTGTTTGCTACAGCTATCAGTTCAGACATGTTCTTTACCTCAAGGCCTTCTAATTTTTGAAGCTTTCATTTTGTCTGGGGCCACTTGATTCACAAAAGCCACATTAACAGCCATCTGGTTTTCTGGAGCCTCAGGGTTAATGGGAGTGTAGGTCCTGAAAGCCTCAAGGAGGCGCTCCACGTACACGCTGGGGGACTCATCTCTTTCCTGCATTACCTGACTAACTTTAGACAAATTTGTAGGGCGCTAAGCAGCCACCCGGAGACCCCCCCATAAGAATCTGGCAATAGACCTTTAGGCACTCCCTACCTTCTAGAGTGTTATAGTTCCATCCATCCGTGGGGCACATGAGGGGAAAGGCAGCTGCAATCAAGTCTTCATTCTCGGTCGGTCGCCCATCGTTCCCAGAGACTGTGCGCCTGCATTCCTGGAGGATGCTGTTCCATTCCTTGGTGGTAAACAGGATATTTAGTAGCTGTTGGCAATCATCCCAAGTGGGTTGCTGGGTAAAAAGAATTGTTTCTAGAAGGGAAACCAGTGCTTGGGGTTTCTCTGTAAAGGAGGGAGTCTGTAATTTCCAATTATACAGATCACTAGTAGAAAAGGGGAAATAGACTGCTGGGCTATACCGTCCTCCCTCGGGGGGCCCAATCTCTCTCAGAGGAAGAGTTCGGACCACCCTCCCCTCCCCCCGCGAGCGAGTGTGTAAGGGACTGGGCTCGGCCATGGGGGCTGGGAATGGAGACCTGGAGGAACCAGAGGAGGAAGAAGCCCGAGACCTATGTTCCCTAGGTCTATCCTGGGCCCCAGATAGGGCCACGTAAGGGAGTGGGATTAATTCCTCCTCTGGTGCCGAGGGAAGGACTTCTGGACCTGGTGGATTCCTGGCCTGTGCTTTCCTCAGAGGAAGCAATGTGGCTGACCCCTTCAGCCCTGGTGGCAGGGGCAGCAGTAAGGGGTGCAGCCAATGTGTGGGGGGGCTACCAGATATTGCCAACCTAGGATGTAGGGGATTTGGTCAGGGTACCCCGGTATTCCGAAGGCAACTCCTTGGACCCTGTAAATAAGAAACAAGTTAAAAGACCCTTCCGATGGCCATCGACATCAAAGGAGGGCCATTCGATGAAGCAGAGGGTCCAGAGGTGGGTCTGCTTGACACAGAGTCCAGACATGGTCAAGGCTGCCCATTTGTAATCCTGAAAATGACTAAGAACTAGATCAAGAGGAGCTGATAATGATATTTTTTGGCCCATTGTGGGATAAGCTTCAAGAAAAAGGAATATAAAAGAGTTATGAGAATGAGAGGAACTAGGATGGAAAGTCAATAGACAAGGTGGAGCTCCAAACAAAGGGTGAGAGAGTATGAGATGGCGGCTCCCTAGAGAGAGAAATGAAAATCTCGCAGCACGTGTAGTCAGCCGAGAAGGCTGTCCCTATCCCTTTTCCAAAAAGATTTGGCCAGCCTGGATTCCACGTCAGACTTGACCAAAATCTTGTGTCTAGCCTGCCTGGATTCCATGTCAGGGTGGACCGAGACTCTGGGCCATTCCCACCTGGATTCCATGTCAGGCTGGAGCACAGCCCCCTATCAGAGAAGGAGTCAGGGCATCCCCCATTCTCCTCCGGCTCTGATATCAATAGCGCATCCACCTGATCTCTGTTGAGCCCCAGGATGTCCAGACTACTGAAAAGCAAGAGAGAGAGAGAGAGAGAAAGAGAAAGCAGGCAGGACTTACCAAGGCCGGCTCCGGTGGCACGCTCCTGTGAGTCTGGGGTCTCTATTCCCGATCCCAGGTGAGTCCCCAAATGTTAGGGTCCAAGAGTGGGGAATAATTCCCACAGACATGAAGGAAAAATGCATAAAAATTTTATTCAGAAATTTAAAGCATAAAGTAACGAAATTAGCGGCTACTCGGGCACAGACTCCACAAGCCAAAGATGGCATCAGGACCCAAATAATAGGAGGCAGGGGCTTTTATTGGGGAACTCCACAGGAACCCGTGTGTGCCAAGCATCTTTTAAAATGATTGGATGCCCCCACATCCTGAGTACAGGGGAAGTTCTGATTAGAACAGGCTGTCTTCAGGGCATTGGAATACGCTGACTGTTATCTTTTAGGGCCAGAAGTGTCTGTCTATACCTTAGAAGGCTTTCACATGCCCGGACTTGCTTAACCTATAGCTTTCCAGGGGGGAATAGTAAATGGAAATTTACAACATGCCTGGGCTTGTCCGGGCTTGCCTGAAGAAGCTAGAAGCTGGCCAAAATGGAGTCAATTCATTCTGACTCTTCAGATAACAGCTCTATGTAGGGCTGAAGAGGTGGCTTAGTGGTTAAGAGCACTGACTGCTCTTGTCGAGGACCTGGGTTCAATTCTCCAGCACCCACATGGCGGCTAACAACTGTCCATAACTCCAGTTCCAGGAGATCCGGCACCCTCTTCTGACCTCCATAGGCATTTCACAACACAGGTGCACTTAGACACATACAGGCAATACGCTCATACACATAAAATATAAAATGTGATAAATAAAATTTTTAAAAGTTCTGTAAATATATCATGATGAATCTTAAACCAAAGATCTAAAAAAATTTTAAAGAAATCATGTAAGAAGAAAAAAGATATATTACCTGTAAGAGAACAATTCTTCACAAGAATATAACTTTTTTTTTTTTTGAACTCACTATGTAGACCAAGCTGGCCTTGAACTCACAGAGATCTGCCTGCCTCTGCCTCCCAAGTGTGGGAACTGCAGGCGTGTGCCTCCACATGCCCGGCCTTGAATATAACTTTCATATGAGAATCATGGAGTTCAGGTAAAGAGGAGTTAATCCAGAATTCTTTATTCAGCAAAAATTCCTTCTGAAATTATGGTAAAATGAAAGAGTTCTCAGTTAAGTAAGAGATTTCATCAGAAGACACGTCCTCAAAGAAATGTGAAGGGCATTGTTCAATCAGAAAGGAACAAAACATAGAACTTGGAACTTCAAGAAGGAAGGAAGAAGTTTGTGTCATTTTGTTTTGTTTTGTTTTTGCTTTGTTTTTTTCACAGCATTGCAAAGACAGTATGCTAGAGTACACTAGGATATGATGGGCTTTTCAACCAGTATTGTTGGCGCCATGCAAAAAACTGTAACTTAGTTTATACTTCACAGTCCCATATAAAACTTAAAATGGGCCTCCAACCTCAATATAAAATGTGAAGCTATAAAACTTATAGAAGAAAACAGAAAATCTTTGTTACCTCACCTGGTTTGGGCAGAATTATTACTTACTAAAGATGTGGTGCATAATAGAAATCATAAACTGGCATCATCAAAAGTGAGTATCTATTACCAGTGTTTTCTTTCTACAAAGAAACTGATGAAAGAACTGCAAGACAGGAAAGTCCATGCTGCCCTGGAAAGGGCATTTTAAAGTACCATATTTTACAGGAGATGTGTGTCTAGAATATAGAAGATACTTCCAGTATGTCGATATGTGGAACAGATACTGCAAATAAAAAAGCCAGGCAGAGCACTCACTGAAACAGACCCTTCAACACAGATAAAATGGCAGATGGAAAAGAAGCTCATGAAAGACGCACTATCAGCTCTTACAGAAAGTCAGAGTAAGATACCATTACTCATTTATTGGAATAGTCAAATGAAAACAGACATGGGTTTGCATAATGTTCAGCTTATAAAGGCACTTAGCACCAAGGCTGGCTAATGAAGTTTGATCCTTGGGACCCACATGCTGTGGCACATATAAATACACTCACCCACTTGCACATGCAAAAATATAAATAAATAAATAATAAATAAATAAATAATAAGTAAGATGACAGTACAAGAACTGGAAAGCACAGGAAGCAACTGGAACTCTCATACATTCTGGATGGAGATATAAATGGATGCAGCCTCTTTGAAAATATTTTGACTACTTTGTTAAACACACACTTATAGACCCATCAATTTGGATCCTAGGTTTTAGCCATAAGAGAAGTGAAGATTTAGTTGACACAGCAATTTGTTCATGAACATTTTTAGCAGTTGCAGTTATAACCAAAAGCAATGCAGATTTTCTTCAACTACTAACTGAATCCAAATGAATGCACATCCATACAGTGCAACATCTGGGTGAATCTTAAATGCATTCTTCCACATTAAAAAGGCCAGATTCAAAAGAGCCTGCATTGTGTGAGTCCATTTGAATATAGTTCTATGGGAAAGCAAACAATAGGCATATAGATGGATGACTTCCAGGAGTTAATAGCTGAGGGAGGAATGAATGGAAAAGGCATACCAGGGTGGAGTTGGGTGGATAGTCAGGCTATTGTACAGTTTGACTGTGGAAATAACTTTTATGACTGCATATTTATCAAGATTTATAGATTTATAAGCAAAAAAGTGTGAATTTCACTGTACGTAAATTTAACTTTTAAAGCATACATAGTAAAAGGCTTCAAGAAGTCTTATTGGATGCTTTCTCAGCTGCTAACACCTATATGTACCAGTCTGTGTAGTCTGTTTTTATTATAAAGTATATAGTAAAAAACTAATTAGTTATGCTAATTATATTTCAGATTAGTGTAACATCTATGGCAACACTAATATGCCTAAAGTATGACTTGAATTACCTTGCCCTTCAACTAAAAGCTCTAACTGGATTATTTTCACTAAGTATATCTTACAAAGTATATCCTAAAGTGTACTATTTTGTATAAAATTATAAGTTATTCAGCGGTAAAAAGAGAACATTCTATTATTCAAGTAGTATTAAAGTAGTTTAAAGTCAAGATTTTATTTAAAATTTGCTCCATACCCAGTGAATATCATTATTGTAAATGGTGTTGCTAAGTAAATTGATAGTAGTTGAATTAGCTGAAACAACAGTAATATTGATCTCCTAAGGGCAGGAGATGTAAGATAACCCTGCACAAGTAAATGGTCAAAGCTATGGTAGTAGTTTCTTTGAGATGACTGAAGAAGGTAAAGGAGGAAAAAGAAATTGAAGGGGTCGAAGAAATAGAAGGAAAGCTGAAAGAATGACATGTTGTACATTGTAAACTTAAGACTTCAAAAACAGCATCCAAGATTAACACCAGAATGTGTGCATGAGCGTGATTAGTAGAGGGGAATTAGTTTAAGATTTTGTTAATGAAAGGTTCAAAAATATGAAAGAAGGAAATGTTGCATTTGGTATTTGTTTTGAATTATTGAGGACAATTCCAGCATTTAAGATGGAAAGGATGATGTCAACATCTTTTAAAATCTGCAGTACTTAAAAGGAGTGGCCTGGGGATAAGGGAGGAGTACTGCTGTGGAGGATAGAGATGAAAGGACTACTGATATATTCAGCTAGAACCTTAAAAGAGTCTCAAAGTTCACCTTACTTAAAACAAAATACAGTGCAGTTGCAAATAAAGAGAAATATAAAATACACAGCCACATGGCAGATCTTAAAAGGCTGTCAAAATCCCCACTCCCCTGACAGAGCTCTAACATAGGGCATATTGTGAGAGTAATGACTTGGGAGGATTTGAAAATGGACATCAGTAGACATGGCACAAGTGTCTGCTTGGATGGGAAGGTCTCAGGCCTTTTGAGCCAGTTGATTGCCAGTATCATTTCTGCTGCTTTTTTTCTCTAAAATACATAGATTCCTTTAAAATTAGGATAATTATCAGTCTCTTGGAAGATACTTTAAAAATATTTAACTCATACAGTTAGAAATACATAAACAACAAAAATACATATAATGAAGACAATATTCAGATGAAAACAACTAATCTCACAAATGTGGCACTAGTTTCTTAGCCACAGAAGCCATCAGTTTCTAAGTTATTCTGATTTTTTTAATTTCCATATGATTGGAATGTTTATGTGACTTAAAAATGACATAAAATTTAAAACTTTTAATCATTTTGAATAAGTGCCCAGTGTTTAAGTGAGGCTATCATAACTGTTAGTCCTTAATCAGGCTGCTACAAATATGCATTAACAGAACTATAGAAAATGTTTTTCAAGCAGATATGTCAATATTTGACATATTTGAAGTTTTTTTTAAGAATCAAAGATGATACATTGATATAGTATTTGGCTAGTGAAATAAATCTGTGGGCTCTTTGTTCTGATGTCTATAATCTTGCTTTTTGGTATAGATAATTTCATTTAAATACCTGCATCCCTAAATCAGTGTGCTCAACTCACTGCATTTTAACAGCAGTGACTTTTTTCTTTACAATATTTTCTGTTTTATAACTATATATTTTTTTTGTTGTTATAAATGAAAGGAATAAATTTGTTAGCAGTGGTTTTACTCTGTGGTGTATGTACACTAAAACCCTGTGCATTAGAATGTGAAGTATGTTTTAATACTCTGCTCACAAGCAGTTTAATGTTGTTTGTCAATAATAAAGGGTTGCCTGCTAGTTGGAAAGTGCCATTGCCCTAGAGTGCTGTATTTTGAAGTCATCTGTCATGGGTACATTATATAGAGAGAAGACTATTTATGTTTATGGCATTTTAAGTAACTGGGTTAAACCCTTTGGAATATAGAAAAAAGACTTGTTTACTGTCATCGCTGTTCACTTAATTCTGCAACCTTGACATGATAGCATTCCCATAAATCTCCCTGTGGGGAGTTCACTAAAACAGATGAGCATGAAAACATGATGATTGTTTCAGCTTTAGGAATTAACAATGTGATGGAATAAGTATGACCCAGATAGCAATATTACTAAAGCAATCCACCAACAACCCCTTGCTAACAAATAATACTTACTAGAAAACATTTGTTTAATTTGTGGCCTGCTTTCTGACAGTATCTTCTATATTAACAGTCTGATTATTAAAAGAAAAAATTTGATATGAAAATGTATATATCATATCTGTATTAAGGCAGGTTTAAATTTAGATTTTTTTAATTATAAAAATAGTATGGTTTTTGCCCACTTCTTCATGCCTATGCTGGGATTTTATCTGGCTTGAACTTAACATGGTACTTGTGCATGCTGTCATCATTTCTGCGTGTCCATATGAGTAACTTCCCAGCTGTCTGGAAATTCTGTTTTCTTGTGGTTATCCACCACCTCTGGCTCTGTCTTCCATAATGTTCCTTGCACCTTTTGGAGGCAGAAGTTTGATATAGGTGTCCAATTCAGGGATAATCATTCTGCAATCTCTCATTCTCTGCATGCTGGCCAGTTGTAGATTAATAGAATACATGAAATTGGAAAGGAGTAGTAAGGGAGTGCAAATAGAGGAGGGGTCTAAATATGCTCTAAATATATTGTATGAAATTCACAAAAATCCAATAAAAAAGAAAAAAAATAGTAAAATTTTAAAATGAGATTTTAGTAAAGGTTATTTTATAGTGGTTTATTGCAATATCTCTGTTATTAATTTCTTTATGCTCACTCTTGAATACTTGTGACTGTATAATTCCTTAAACATTAATTTTTAAATTCAGCAAGTCTTCCTTCATTCAGGAAAAGGTTGTAGATATGGGAATATTAAAGTCAGGAAATTAACCTGTAGCAGTATTGGAATGAATAATGAAGACACCACAGGGATTTAACACTCTCCTCACTGTCCTCATCAGAGCCCATGTTCACAAACCATATTACATCTTTACATCTTTGGCTCAACCCTATCTGAAAAAGTAAATTGTATAACTGTACCCTGCTGATCTTAGCACACATTACATTTGCCTTCCACAATTCCCATACATTTTTTTTAAAGTATTTGTCTGGAAGTTTAGTTCAGCATGACAACACTTGTTCTATTCTCCAGTGGAATTTTGTTTGACATTGTAAAGGTAAGTTCTAAGCACCAGAAGTATGCTAAATGGTGTTACCTTTGTCATCATAGAATATGCCTTATATAAAGTAACCTTTAGTGATATTTAGAAACATCACTAAGTAAATGGTCAGCTACTTATTTTTGGTTTGGACAGTTATACTCTAAGAATACTGTCTTATCTTTTTAACAGTCTTTCAAACTAAAATAAGACATGCAAATTTGATTTATATCTAAGCTACAAATTTTAATTTCTTCTTGGGGACAGTGTGAGAATCTGTTTTCCTCCAACTGGGTGAATTTTCATATTACCATTATTAATCAATAACTAGTTACAAGCTATAGTCAAACACTATACACAAAGACACTGTTCAGAATACAGCTGATTTTTGAATGAAGAAAGACTTCTGAGCTTAAGGCAGTAAAATAAGTCAAATATAACCTATCACATACATAGGCATTTTAAGGTTATAAACTGGATTTATCCAGCTAAATAAACTGTTTCTTTGGACACTTTAACATACATTACTAAGTAGTAATTTAATACATACAGGAAGTAGATAACCAGCAATACATCTTAACCTCTCTGGATCAGTCACTAGGTGTATAAATGATGATTCATTAGAATTTTCATCTTAGTAAACTTTATGGTGACTACTTGCTCTCATGTCAAGGTCAAGGGGTGCCTGCGTGAAGAGGACCTCAGTACTATTCCCTCAAGGAGCATCATGACTATTGATACTTTAAATATATTCAATTCTTACCATTATTCTTTAGTTTATATAAGTCCTTTTAATCTATATCAAAAATAAACCATAAGTTGCTACCATGAAATTATGAAGTTTCATCACTTACTCGTTAAATAAATGAACATTACAAATTGGTAATAGATTTTACAGGAAATTAAGTAATGCATGCATTTTTACTGTATTATTTTTCTAATATAAATATATATAGTATTATATTTGACCATCAAGATACTCCTCACCGTATTTGTAGTGGCAAAAATGTATACAAACTTTAAAGACCTCTTTACTGCTCAGATTTTTAATTATTTACTTTATGGCTTCCATATTTGTTAGTATCATCAAAACAATTATATCTAGGCCTGGTATGGTGGCTCATTCCCTTTAATCCCAGTGTTTGGGAAGCAGAGGCAGGCAGATCCCTGTGAGATTGAGGCCAGCCTGGTCTACATAATGAGTTGCAGGCCAACTGGGGCTACTAGGAAACTATGTTTCAAAACAACAACAACAAAAATTCCATTGACTAGTTTGTTTTGTTCTTATAAATATATGCCAGTGCATGGCTAGAATCTCTAGTAGTACTAACTTCCTAGAGTGCTCTTCATTTATGAAGTTTCTGAAAGAAGTAATATCTGCTTGGTACCATAAAAGAAAGAATTCAGCCTCAGGTTTTAAAACTTTCTGACCATTTTTGTTGTCGTTGTCAATGTTATTATTTAAGGTAAAATGACTTTGTTTGTTTTTTATTTCTCATTATTTAGGTTTTCATGTCAGTGTTGATCACCTTGGCACCACTTTCTTGTCCTTTAAAAGAAATTGGCACAAAGTTTTAAACCTTACACTTAATCATGTGCTAATTGGCCTAGTAAATGTCTGTTTTTTTTTTAATATTTTATTATTTTTATTTTATGTGTACGAGTGTATTGCCTGTATGTATGTGAGTGCAGCTGTCATGCGATGCCATGGACGTCAGAAGAGGGCTTCAGATTCCCCTGGAACTGGAGTTAAGTACGGTTTGTAACCGCCATGTGGGTGTTGAGAATTGAACCCAGGTCCTCTGCAAGAGCAGTCGATGCTCTTAACTGTTGAGGCATCTCTCCAGCTTTGGATTAGAGACTAAAACCTCATCTTCGAAGAATCTTCATGATGCCACCTCAGCTCCGGGCATCTGTGTACAATATTCCTATCTTATTTCCTTGGTCATCTTGTTTCTGAGAAATTTGCCAAATGAAGTTTTAAAAACTTGCTGTTTTGGGCTAGAGAGATGGTTCAGCAGTTAAGAACACTGGTTGTTCTTGCAGAAGACCCAGGTTCGAATCCCAGCACCCACATGGCAGCTAACAACTGTCTGTAACTCCAGTTCCAAGGGATCCGACAGCCTCTTCTGTCCTCCGCGGGCATTGCACAACATGGGTGCACTTACCTACACACAGGCAATACACACACATACATACATAAAATAAAAATAATAAATAAAATATTTTAAAAATAAATAAATTTTAAAAACACTTACTGTTTCCATGGGGTTGTTTCAAACCAGGAACTCCTTGAAAATCTATTTTTTCACAGAATAAGATACTGAGTGGCAGACGTCCTGTTGGCCTTGTTTTTCTTCCCATCTTTAATGGAGTCATGGTTAACACAGGTTTACTCTCTCCAAGTACCTGCGCAGCTATTTTCATTTAATACAAGTGAGGGAAATGCATTGTTGTTCTTTCACTGGTTTTCAAATTTGTAACAGAGTGGAAAGTGAACTTTGGTATCCAAAGCTTTACACATCAAATCATAGCATTTATGAGGTCAAAATTTACAAGTGAAACAACTTTGACGTTGTAAAAATAAATTGTCTTGAAACTATCAGAAAAAATAGGGAATTTAGCAGAAAACATCATTAGCCTTGCTTCCTGGCTTACTTTAATTTGTTCATAGTAACCCCAGTTAGTATGACTCTTTGTTGTTTATAATTGCTTAATAGATTAATTGTTTTGGGGAATTTGAGATATAATGCACTTGTGTTAAATATTTTCTCCTCATATGTGTTTATGAGAGGCAATAGTATTTGGTTAAGCATGGCATAGGAAGAGAAGAGCTTCCATTATTCCTATTATCTAATGGTTTCAGCGCAGCAGCTGAGCAGTTCGCTTTTACTCAATGCTACATTAACTTTCCCATTAAGGGTACTGTTGTAAAGTGCAGTGCCCCTAAGCATTATGAAGTTGCTGTCTGGTGCTTGCTCACTGGTATGGCTATCCTTGCATGTCTCAGGGTTTTTTTAATCACTGTTTTAAAGAGGATTGCTTCCTTCATTTTAAACTTAGTGAAATTTAATTATACTATTCTGATTTGAAGGTCTGTAAATACTTTTATAAGCCTAATTTTTCCTATATTTAGAACTTCTGTGACTTTCAAGTAAAACAGAACTGTAGTGCCACTATTATTTCTAAAATCCAAATTTGTAAATGACATGATTTAGGCAGAAAAAACAGTTTGGGATGCTGTGTGTGCTTTAATTAATTTCTTTTCTTTTCATCCATTCTGTAAATTATCCTACCTGTCTGAAATTGTGTGAGAGCTGAGGAATACTCTCCAGGAGGCCGGCATGACACTCCTGGTAGATGGAGAAGAATTCCTTCCTTCCTGACCTGTAACTTCCAAGTTAGAGAGTGGTTGCACAAAGGACTATGAAGTTGTGGGTACTCAATAGAAGGAAGCTTCAGAAAAATTGCTACCGCCTGTCTAGGTTAACTGTGGTATCCCTCTCAAGAGCTCATGCAGTGCCCCTGTCCAACATTCCTAGCACATTTTCAGGTCTCCTTCTATCCTGGAGAGAGGATTCATTCTGTGGTGATAACAATAGATACCCTTTGTTTCCATGCTTCCTCAAAGAGCTAAGAGGCCTATGGATGGTTTTTTTTTTTTTTTCATTCTAACAAAAATGAATTTAAGAAACAGCTGTGACAGCATTGCTGCTGATGATCAGCAGGTGAAGCTATTGAGCAACGAGGCCCAGCAGCAATGGTGAAGACTAGGCAGAGAGGATGTGAATTGCAACACTGACCAGAGCATGCAGAGATGTGGCCGAACCTATACTGTGCCAGGGAGGACAGCAGGGTCAGCTGAAGCTGAACTGCTAAGGCTGGAAGTGAGAAGCACTTAACCTTTAAAGCTTGGGGCCAGACAGAAAGTCTTTCCTACATAGCAATTATCTATTTACTATATATGTTTTAGTTTCGAATATTCATGTTAAAAATATCAGAAACTTTGCAATCCTTTGTATCTGAATTACCATGAAACGTGTGCTCTCTTAGTCTTAAACTCTTCCATTGAATGCACCTCTCTCTCAGAGTCTAGGGGTCTACACCTATCTGCACTATGTATTCAGACATTCAGTTGGATCAGAGTAATTTTTTGAATTTCTTTTTTTGATATGGTGCTTTACTGTGTCCTGCAATCTTGGAATAAATTTAACACCTGTCTTCAAGATGACTTCACCGCAAATTATAATGCTTTCCACCAGTTTAGTTCTGTTTGTGACCTCTTACTTCTGTCTTTGATCTCTCCATTTACAACAAATAAAACATTTCTATGTATGTGCACAGGTACATAAACGCAACCTCTTTTAAAAGAAAACTACTGATTTGATACCTTATATTCAGCTGTCTTATTTTCTGGTCTTTACAAGCTCTTCAGTAACCACTTTGAGATAGCAACCCAGAAAAGACAGATCCCTGTCTTAGTATCTTTCCAAAAATAGTTATTTTGGTTACAAGGTAGCTTTAGAATTAGAAAAACAAAATCAAACTACCAGTAGATGTTACTCTCAAGAGAAAAAGGAATTTAGGTGTACAAAATTGTGAGTGTGCATGCAAATGCATATGTCACTGTGTATATCTCAGGAATGGCCTGTGCAAAATAAATCTGTTTTTGTTTCATTCTAGCTTACATCTCAGAAGTTTCCTGCTTTGATGCCAGAAACCTCTTTGGTCAAGCTGGCATGGCCTTGGAAGAACAAAGCCTTAATAATGTGTCCCTCCCTCACAAACATAAGACTATTTTGCTAGGGGAACCTGGAAGATAAAAATTATTGGCGCATGGGAATAATTGTGGTTGAATTTTAGGAAATACAGATTATTCTAAATGTATTTTAAAGATTTCTCAGAAAAGTTAAGCTATATTGTGACTTTGACTTGCTAATTTATAACTTAAGCTTATAAAATTCATGTACTGATAAAGAATAAAATTAATAAATTAATGCAGCTAGAAAAAATGGTTCACTGTGTAAAGTGGCTGCTATGCAGATCCCCAGCACCCATGTAAACTGTGGGGTGTAGTGAAAAGCTCCTGCAACCCCAGGACTGGGAGGTGAACACAAATAAATCCCAGGGGCTACCTGGCCAGCTAGTGTAGCTGAAATGGGGAGCTTCAACTTGAATAAAAGGCCCTGTCTCAAAAAATAAGGTGAAGGGGCTAGAGAGATAGCTCAGTGGCTAGGAGCACTAGATGATCTTGCAGAACACCGAAGCTTGGTTCCAGCATCTACATGGGGACTAACAACTTCAGTTCCTAGAGATCCACTGCCCTCTTCTGGCCTCTGTGGACATCGCACAACATGGGTGCACTTACATACATGTAGGCAAAATAATCATACACATAAAATAAAAATAAATAACCTTTTTATAAGTAAGGTGGAGATGTGATTGATGAAGACTTCCTGATGTGAGCCTCTGGCCTCCACATATACTTGCACAAGTGAGTGCGCCCCTACAACACCCTCAAGAATGCATTAACTCCACATTGTGCATAAATCATTCAACACACACACACACACACACACACACACACACAGTGCAAGTAAAGTTAGAGTTCTGGTAGCCGTGGGTAAATTTTAATTTATGTGAACTTGGTGGATTTAAATTTAAAATATTCAGTGAAATGGACCATAGGTTACCACTTTATATGGTAGTATGGCACAAACCAGAAAAATACATCTATTATCAGTGGAGTAGCTCAGTGCATTTTCTTTTTTTAATATTATTATTTTTATATGTGTATGCATGCATTGCCTGCGTATATGTAAGAGGACCCAGGTCGTGCAAGGCCCACGGAGGTCAGAAGAGGCTGTCAGATCCCCTGGGATTGGAGTTACAGACAGTTGTTAGCTGCCATGTGGGTGCTGGGATTTGAACCTGGGTCTTCTGCAAGAACAACCAGTGTTCTTAACCACTGAACCATCTCTCCAACCCCACCTCTGAAAATTTTCTGTTTTCAAAATAGGAAATTCCTGTGTAACTACCACCCAAGGTGAAGAAACAAGACTGTTACCAACACTCTAGAAACCTCCATTATTCTCCCATCCCACCAGAATGACCAAACATAAGCATTTATTTGTATTTCAGGGAACTTAAGCATTGGAATCATTTTCCTAAATTCAAAGAAAATATTTTTCTTTCTACCTTTGTTTGTCCAGTATTTGTGACATTAATCCATATTGCATAATGTTTTAAATTGTTTATATTCATGGGTAAATAGAAGTCCATTATGTGAATGTGTCTGAATTTATCTAGGGCACAGATTTTGGCTATTGTGAGTAGGGTTTCTGTGAAGTTGTTGTACATATTTATGTTATAAGAAAATATATTTTGGAACTACAACTAAGGATTAGAATTACTGAGCCATGGTGTAAACATTGTCAGTTCAGTTTTCTAAATAGCTCTTTTGCTATACATTTTCTCCTGTACTCTTCTTTTTTCCTACTTATCTGCTCAGATATTAGTATAATATTTTGCATTATAATATTAATTTGTAATTTTTCTGATAACTTAAAATTTGAGCATTTCTTATAATGACCAGTAATGTCATTTGTCTCTATTGTCAAATGTCTGTTCAAGTCTAATGCTCAGCTTTCTACTTGGCTGTTGTCTTAGCTTCTTTACTTCTGTGATGAAGCACTCTGGCCAGTACCAACTTGGGGAGGAAAGGGTTCATTTGACACACTGCACAGTCCATCATCAAGGGAAGCTAAGGCAGGAACTCAGGGCAGGAACCTGGAGCAGACCATGGAGGAATGTTGCTTACTGGCTTGCTCCTTTGGCCTGTGTTCAGTCTGCTTTCTTATACAACACAGGACCACTTGCCGCAAGGGTGGCACTGCCCACAATGGGATGGACCCTCCCACATCACGCAACAATCAAGAAAATACCCCACAGACATAACCACAGGCCAATCCAATGGAGGTAGGTGAGGTTCCCTCTATCCAGGTGTGTCAGTTGACAACGAAAGCTGTCCAGCATAGCTGGGTTTTATTTTCACTCATTATAGCAATTCTTTATGTGTTCTGGATCTGAGTCTTTATGGGATGTATGCATTGTGAACACCTCCCTTCCCACTCACCTTTTGCTTTCTCTCTTAAAATATATATGTGTATGCATATATACATATATAATACATACTAGTAGTCTTCTAGCCCATATTGCCTTTTTTTTTTTTTTTTTTTTTAGACAGGGTCTCCCTGTAGACCCAGCTGGCCTGGATTCACTATGATGACCAGGCTAGCCTCGAACTCACAGCAATCCACCTGCCTCTGCCTCTCGAATGCTGGGATTAAAGGTGTGCACCACCATGCCCGGCTTCCGCTTTTTCTTTTATAGTTAGTTTTTTGGTTTCTTGATGTATCTTTTGTGTTTGTAACACTGCAAAGACATTCTAAGTTTTCTCCTCAAAGCTTAGTGCTTTGACTTACTTTGAATTTGAGAACCATATAGAACTATGTATGCATGAGGTGGAAGTCAGGATTGATATTCTTTTCCAGTATTCAATAGACTCCTCAGTATATATTGAAAAGGCTAACTTTTTTGAGATTGTCCTGAAATGCCTGTTTCTGATTCAGTCTTTAAACTTCTTGGACTTCTCTTCAGCATTGTGAGTCCATTGTCTATTTTTAAATTAGTTTTAATTACGTGTGCATGTGTGTATCTGTGTGGCCATGTGCACATTAGTGTGTGTGTGTGTGTGTGTGTGTGTGTGTGTGTGTGCGCGCACACGCACACACCTGCCTGTGGAGGCTAGAAGAAGGTCTCAGATCCCTTGGAGCTAGAGTTATAGGCGGTTACGAATTACCCTACATTTGTGCTAGGAACCCTGCTCCAGTCGTCTGCAAGGGCAGCATGTGCCCTTAACTGCTGAGCCCTCTCTCCAGCCCGCAGTTGCTTGATGACTATAGCTCTATAAATAAAGTCCTGGTACATGGTAAGATAAATACTTCTTCAACTGTGTGATTATCACAGACTGACTTGGCTAACCACCTTGGTATTTGCATTTCCATGTTAATTTTAGAGTCAGGCCACCAGTTTCTGAAAGAAAAATGCATTGAAATTTTGATTGAAATTTCATTGAGTCTAGAACATGTTGGAGACAGGCAAATTTATGAAACTGATTGTCTACTTTGATGTATGCTTCTCATATACATAATCTTTCATTTGTCTTGGTGATAATTGGTGGTTTTTAGCATGAAGATATTATACATCTTTCATAAGATTCTAGGGATTTGTTGACTTTTGAAGTGGCTGTAATTGTATTGCTTTTTAAAAATTTAACTCTGAGCTTGAGATTGGTATGTAGAATACAGTTATTTTTTTATTTAGAGGTTTATCCAATAATCTTGCCAAGTCTCTCATTAACTATAATAATGTATATTTTCTTAATTATCCTATGATGAGTACTATCATATCACTTGAAATGCTGACAGATTTGCTCCTCTTTTGATTTGCATACACGCTCCTATTTTACCATGTTGATTCAGCTCTCCAGTCTGAATGGAAATGTCTTACGGAGAGTGGTGAGCATGCTTGCCTTTATCCCACTGAAAAGTAGATTGTGATTTTTATAAGGCTTTTTGTGTCATTTTTTTAAAATACCTATTCTTATCAGACTCAGATTCCTGCCTTAATTTTTTTTTAAGTTTTTGTTCTGAGTAGGTCCTGAATTTTGTCATATTTGCTCTTGGTTTATCAGAATTAGCACATGCTTCTCTTCCGTATCCTTCTGCTACTGGTGTGACGTTGAACTGAATGGAGTTACAGCATTAAGTTCTCAAAGAGTAATTTTTGAAGTGGATAATGATATTTTTTTCAGACTATGTACTTCTCAAAAAGTTTTATCGCTGACCCTCTTATCGGTGCCTTTGGCACATAGGTAGTGTTAGTTGTTATCTAAGTGATGGTTCAATTAACACAGCATTTGAGGACATATGCCTCCTTCTGTCCTGATTAGTATGTATTAAACCACTATTCTCTAGCCAGATGCAGCAGGCCACATTCTACATAAGGACAACTCTTAGCCTTAGGAAGCTATCTATAGTCTTAATTTATGAGGGCATGCCAATCCATAGGTAATGATAGCATTAATAAACAGCAATACATGTTATTTAAATTAGCTATTATTTAATCTTTGTAGTTTGTAAAGGAACAGTTCAGACTTCCAGTCCCAAGAAATTACACAGGGTTGCAACAGCAAGCATGTTTAAGACATATTGCCAGAATAAAGTATGAGAACAGTCATAGTTACAGATAGGACTGAAAAGTAGAGTTCAAATTCAATCAAGGAGGATCTTGATTGCCTAGTCAAAGATTAGGCCTGGTTCTGTAGCAACTCAATTTTACAGATAAGAAAATACATCTTGAGAGGTCATGACCTGCCTCTGGTGCTACTAAATCAGTACTGCAAGTCCATCATAAAAAGAATTTAATCATGTTGTTCCTTAATAAAATAGTCTACCCCCGCCTAACTAATTTATGTGCTAATTATTTTACTAGCATTACCTTATATTTACAAAGTAGTTTATTTCTTTTTAAATTATATTCTTCTTTTTCTCATTGTATTTTTCACTTGTAACACTGAATTGATGGGAAGCCAAAAAACAGTTATTCTGTAGCAATGACAGATATAATAGGCATTCATGTCATATGATACTGAATGTTAAAAAGAACTCGTGAGACACTGGAGAAAAGGAAACAAGCCATATAGTACCTCTGGGTAATGGATGTGAAGGAAATGTCTTATGTGGGTGTCTAGTAGGGATATTTATCATTAGTGCTGAAATCCTGATGACATGATAACAAGGTTTTCCTGTGGTAGCTCTGATACCTGAATCCAGGGGAAGCACTTCTGATTTCTCATTTTTTCCTCTGTGTTTTCTTAAATAAGTGACCAGTAGCCACAAGGTTCATTTGGAATGAATGATAAAGTGTCTTTACCATTTCCTTTTGCATGTGTGTGCTGCACTTGTTACCCTAATATTCAGAACAAATCATTTTAACAAGTGTGTGTGTGTGTGTGTGTGTGTGTGTGTGTGTGTGTGTGTGTCCTGGGTATGAATGAATGATAAAGTGTCTTTACCATTTCCTTTTGCATGTGTGTGCTGCACTTGTTACCCTAATATTCAGAACAAATCATTTTAACAAGTGTGTGTGTGTGTGTGTGTGTGTATGTGTACAAAGTTCTACTTTATAACTCAGGCTGCTTTAACATCACCATTCTCCTGCCTTAGCCTCCCAAGTGCTGGATTCTAGGTCCCTGCCACCATGGCCAGCTTTCTGACATACATTTTAGCATCACAAGGGTTAGGCTTTTTATTTAGAAGTACAAGAAAGATAAAAGAATGTACAAGTGTTGCCAGTAAAAGTTAGGTTATTTTTATATAGCATAATGCCCTTTGGGTAGTACATAATGTCTTTTAGAAAACATGTCATTACAAATGACAATTATGAACACATAATCATAAAATGAATTAATAAAATTGTATTTTTCTTGTCATTTCTGCATAATCCTGGAAGTAAGGATTATTCATTTCTGACTCATTCATTTTTAATAGGTATGTTATAGGAAGTTTTTAGTATTGCAATTATTTCTATTATGTACTTTAATAACTTTAATA
>NW_008335784.1:1448568-1454549 GCF_000622305.1 Nannospalax galili | reverse complement strand
ATAATAATAGTATCTAGATTAATTAACACCAAAAACTCATAAGCTAAATTTAAAAATGAGAATTGTTTATTTTAGTAAGAGAGGGGAGTAACTTTAGGTGAGTTTAGCTCCTATTCTAGACTTCATTTCAAATGTTAATTTTGGCCAGCACAAATGAATAATTCTTCAGCTTTCAGCAGCGCCCTCACAATATATGACCTCCTATGCCCTCTGCCTTGTTATAACCCATGGACCAGTAGGTACTGATTCATAATACAATGGCTTTCTCCTCATTCTTTAAATTTATAAATATCATTAGGGTATACAACTTAGTGCGTACGATTATGCATACTGATACCTTATTCATTTAGAGAAATTAGCTCTAAATGAGAATTCATAGAAGAGAAATTCAGACCTGGGCTTCAGAAGGGATAAGTAAAGAAGAATTCATCAGACTTACCCATCTAGGAGGATTTCCTCAGTTAAGTGGCCTTAAAAGGGGCATTACACAATTCCATAAAAGTTTAAGAGCAGTCAGAATTGAAAAAAGAAAGTAAAATAGTTTCACCTAGAAACAAGTTATGTGTATCATTGTATAAACTAAAAATAGCATTGTTTAGAGGGATTCAGAGATAGGCTGGTCATTGTTCCTTGGTGTTCTTATAAAGTAGTGGAGTTTAATTGAGAGATGAAGGGTTCCACATTCCAAGGCAATCATTGTCTAAGTATGCTGGCAAAGAATTCCTTTAGGTAACCATTTACAGTAACTAAAGTAAAAGACGGAAGACCCATTATGTGTGGAAAAGTCAGCTTAGCTCAAAGATGTGACAGCCCTGGCCTGTTGTACACCTAACCTCAAGACATGGGTTGGTAAATGAATTGTATTTTCCATATCTATGGCATAGAAGGCTATAACTATGTAAAGGATGAGAAAATGAAAAGTGACAAATTGTTCATATAGTCTTGAAATGGCAGAAATAATATTAAAATGTTGTCCATATTTTAAAACAGATAAACAGCTTTTAGTAGAAAATTCAGCTTTATGTGTATGTTTTAACATATTCTTAAATATCTGAAGTAAATGTACAGTTTATGCTCTTTAAGAGGGTAATGAGTAAAGAAACCAAGCAGTCAGGTGTCAGCACATATTGGCTGCCCATGAGAGACTCTAGTCTGGAAAGGTTAGTCCAAGTGAGAAAACCTGGGTGATGTCTAGAACTAACCAAGGTAAGTTCTACAGAGAAGATACTCAAATTTTAAAGCTGGTCCACCCCACCCTCTCTCAGAATCCTCTAAGACATCAAAGAAAAATCAGAATTTAGAAAGAAAACTAAACATGATTGTAAAATACTGTGCATTAGTACTTTACTGCTGAACCATTTGCGGTGTTGTAAACTTTTATACTTAAATGTTTGGTGTACCTTTAATTTAAAAAAATTAAGTGACAAACTATTTCTGAGGCATTAGTTAGCACCCATGAGATACATAAGAGCAGTACGTCTCAAAAATGCCTGAAACATGGTCAGAAGACCAAGAATGTATTCACCTAGCTTTTTAGCCTACTTTTGTGGAACGCTCCCTCATGTGTGCTTTCTAGCCAGTCTAATGTCTTAGATACATTCAATAGGTAGCTACCATTTGAAGTAGTAATTTTTAATTACTTGTTTCATTTGTGTCCATTTTGAAAATGGGCTTCTTTTCATTCTGATCAAATAAGAATGTGATATTTCATCATCCCCATAGGTAATTAAAACTCACCTTAAAAGGGATTTTAACACACTGTTTTCATGACACCATTATTTATCCAAAGTGTACTCATGACACTGTTGGCAGCAGTGTTGTCTTGTGTTGGAACCCTGAATTGGTTATATTACATTTTCCCCTTCTAGCAATGTTATTTTGTTTTTTGGGTAGATAAACCTTATTTGAGTCTTTGCTGCATTAAGATTTTCAGTAAATTCTGCAGTCATTTAGTTTATAAATTTAGACTTTGAAATTAGAATCATTTTGAGTTCATGTATCTGTTTTCTAGAAGAGTTCATTATCCTGAAGGTTAGATTTTTTTTTAATTTTATCTTAAGTTCAAAGTTTTGGGGTTGGAGAGATGGCTCACCAACTGCTCTTGCAGAGGACTTGTGTTTGATCCCAGCATCTACATGATGACTAACAACTGTCTGTAACTCCAGTTCCAGGGGATCCAACTCCCTCTTCTGACCTCCATGGGCATTGCATGACACAGGTACACTTACATACATGCAGGCAATACACTCATACACATAAAATAAAAATAATTTTTTTAATTTAAATTTAAACTTTTTTTTTGGTCTTTTTTGAGACAAGTTTCTCCCTGCAGCCCCAGCTGTCCTGAAACTCACCATGTAGACCAGGCTGGCCTTGAACTCAAAGAGATCCGCCTGCCTCTGTCTCCCAAGACTGGAATTAAAGGCATTTACCACCATGCCCGACAAAAAGTTAAACTTTTTTAATCATTCAAATTTAAATAACAATTTAACTTCTACCTGGACAAAAATGACACATGGTATATTCCTGAATTAAACATTAAAAAGTAATATTTCTAACAAAATAAAGTTAGATATAAGGAGTAAGTTCTAGTGCTGTACAGAATAGAAGATGACATAGTTCACAATAATTATCATATGTTTCATGAAGTATCAGAGAGTTTGAAAGTTAAAAGGAGGGATGTTCATTTCTCTGATTTGATCATTACATGTTATGTACATGTATCAAATTATCACATTGTGCCCCCAAATTAGGCACTAGTGTCATGTATCAGTTAAATATCCAAGGGAGGCTGAGCATGATGACATACATATGCCCTTAAGTCTAGCATTCAGGAGGCAGAAGCAGGTGAATCTCTGTGAGATTGAGGCCAGTCTGGTATACACAGTGAGTTCCAAGCCTCGGGGCCACCCATGGCTAGGTAGTGAGACCCTGTGTCAAAAGAAGGAAAATACTTTGTTTACTTAATGCGTTGGTGGGAAATGTTTTATTTTTAATATGTACTTAATAAAATAAAACCTTGATTAATATCACCTGTTTCATACTTAGTGGACAAAGACTGAATTCATAGAGCTGGCTTCAAAAGCCTGTGAGGCACCATGATGCATGTGGAAAATGAAACTTTGTAATTAACATTCAACCTCTTTCACATAGCTTCCCCATCCCTGCTGCATTCTAACTCCTTGTTGTTTGATGTAATTTTCATACAGATTCACAGTATATGTGATGGCATCAGGTAATTATATCAATATACCAGGTTTTAGTGAAAACATTTAATTGCTAGGCAGTATATGTTTATACACAAACAATACAGATACATTTATAAAATATAATTTGACATACAATGCTGTAAATTTGGAATTTCTTCAAAACAAGATTATTCCATATTTATCAAATATTTTTACTATACAATCTAAAATTCTTTCAAAATACCATACTTCTGCATGTCACTTTCTTCCTTTATAACAAGTGTGTTTTAAATATTTAATAATTAATGTAGTCTAACATTTTTATCTCTTTAATTCTGATTCTTCAGAAAAACTCACCATTGCATTAAAATGTAAACTAATCTGTGAGTAACTCCAAATTTCTGAGAGACCTCTGAGTTATTGCTGGTGTAGTTATAAAACAGAGAAGACAAAATGAAAAGTACTCCTTATTTCCCAGCATATGAGAATATCAACTCAATTTCTTGGTTAACTAGATTAAACAGTTATTTTGTAACAATGATTAACCATCAAGATAAATAAACCAGAATTTCATGTAATCATTTTACTTTTGAAGCCTCTGTTTAAAAATATATTGAGTTTTTTATGATTGTTGATTAATGTGGCTGAACTAAGCTTGCAGCAGCAGATCAATGTTTTAAAAATTGAAACAGTATAGTTTTTATTGATTAATGCAACTAAATCAAAACGGGAGGCTTTGTAACAGCTTTCTTAGACAGTCGGCTCCTGGTAATGGCAACCTATCAATTTTAGCTTTCCACTGATAAATCAGCTTGAAAATTGGATGTCAAAATTTTTTTCACTGAAGTAGTGATTTTTTTCTTGCCCTTTAACCTTTTCTGATATATTAGATTGGTTTATAAGACTAAACTCTATCTTATAGAAAGCAGTTGTCAAATTGACATTTTGATAGATTTTTAAATGATTTTAACATCTGTTTTCCTCCATATATTTACATATAACATACCTGTATGTAATTATACATATTCTAATGCCCTGACTAGAATGATTTTTTATCTTATGAAAATTTCTCTTGTATATTACCAAATTATTAATGTTCTATTTTGGACTTAGAAATTCAAAGAAGGCCAGAATCTCAACTGGAAGGATGGGACATGTGCTTCTAGAACTGTTTTAAATTTTGTTGGGTATAGGCATTATTTTCACATAATTTTTTTTCTTTTTCTTTTCTTGAGAAATAGTCCTAAGCTAATCAGTGACCACTCTCCTGCATTAATCTATGGTCAGTAGAAACCTAGCTTGCTTTATTACCATAAAACAAAACAAAACAAAAAAGGCTGAGAACACTTTATCAGAAATCAGTACAGAGGATTTAAAATAACACCAGAAAGATGTGATTAACAGCTCAGAAGAATAAACTTAATTTGGGTTTAATAGGGTAGACTTCAGTGACAGCTGACAAGACCTTACCTTTATGCCTGTATTGCCAACTCAAAGTTAGCCTGGGAAGGTATTGATTGTGAAGTTTCTGTTGTATAATTACTTTTTGCTAGAAAAAAAAATGCATGGTATATTGATCTGGATGGGAGCCTCTGAGTAGCAGTTTCCCTTGACTAACAGTGAGTGTCATCTTTCAGCCATGATAAATGGTACTGCACAGACCCAGCATAATTACTTTGTGGTGAAATGAACCTCCTATCCCTTTCTCCTTTTCCCAACAAGGAGATACAGCAATCATCTTTATCTGAAAGCCATGATTTACTGAACTAATCATCCTCTTAATAGAGGAAAATCCTGTCCCCCTAGAATGTGTCCTGTGTTTGCTCTCTGAAACAGAAATACATTTTAAATGATAAAATATTTTTTAAAAATTAGAATCCATGAGTATACATCATTGTAATCAACTCTCAATTGTTTTCCATGCTTTTACCCCTCTGTCCACCACCAATCTACTATGTGATCTTAGCTCTTACAGTGGATATAAACTAAAAGAGAAAAGATAGAGGTGGTCAAGTCTCAGACACTTGTTTTCCCAGTAGGGGGGCTCATTATGTAGATTAATGTATTAATTTTCTGAAAACTACTACATTTTGGAAATATAAAAAAATTTTAATTTATTTAGCTAAAACAGGTTTTTGCAAAACCCGTACTTAATAGCACTTTCCTATACAGTTGTATGTCCTAAGCAGCATTTCTGTTTTGTAGATTCTATCTCTCTGATAGTCCTCTCCATTAGGCACCAAGTAAACAGCCTGAGTTGAAAACCACACAGTCTTTAGCAGTTCTAAAGACTAAGATAATTTGTATTGTTTGCCAGCCTTTTGACAAAGATGTTTAATGTGTTATCAACTTTTCTTTAAACCTGTATTATATTTTGATGAAAATAGATCTGTATTTACTCACTGGTGCTTTAATATTGCCCCTGGGTAATGACTTTTACTTAAGTAATGTTATTTAAAGAATATCTGGCAGTCGTGTTAGATCATTTTAAGACTGCTGTGAAGGGTTTGGGTAAAGGTCATTTTCCAAATGATTGTGCTTAGTTAAATAAATGTGAAAGGTTTCACAAAGGGAATCTTGCTTTGCAGTGTGCTGTCTAAATTTCCTCTTTGTGCATCTGGGAATACCAAGTAAAATGTAGTTGTTTCTGCCTTCAAGGCATCATATTTTATATTTTCCTTCTCTTTGTTTATTTTCTCCTCGTAATTCTGTTTATTTCCACAACTGGGCACAAAGCTTTCATTTTGTCATAAATTAGATTCACCCCTTCTGACAGTTTGTGGAAATATATAT
>NW_008335784.1:1410810-1448541 GCF_000622305.1 Nannospalax galili | reverse complement strand
TTAGAAAGAGTGATTCTTGGCTAAGACTTATTAAAAAGTGCTACTTAAAAAATAATAAAATAATGCTCCCTTGAGTATAGCCCAGGTTGACAGTTTGCCCCTACCCTGGCCACAGCTGGCCTCTTGCTGTTCACAGTTAACAAGTGAAATCAATGCTTGCTCTAACAAAATACAGATGAAAGCCATTCTGATCATACACAGTCATTTCCCGTAATTTTATCAGCCTTAAATTACATGGTCTCAGGAAAGCTCTGCTTATGCAAGTAAATATAGACTCAACTTCTGTGTTGAGATGTGCTGTCTTCTAGGAAAACCATACTTCCTTAAAGCCATCAGCAATGTGAATAGCTCATCATTACACAGTGTAGTTTACTGAAATAGCTATTGCTTTTGTTCCCTAAGGAAGTATTATGTCTCTAATCAAGTCATTTATCATTTAAATTCTAGAAATGTGTACTCTAAGCAAAGATATCCCTTTATTATAATTGCTAACAGTTTTAAAATTCTGAAACAAAAAAATGTGCTACAATGTCTTATTGATCTAGTATTTCCTCAAATATTTATTTGAGCAAGAATAGATGGAAAACTGTATTGTAGGTAAATGCTTCAAAGGTCATGGAACTACAATGCATTTGATGGAAAACAGGTTTTCTCTTTCCTATTTTAAATGGCTCCTACTTTGATTACAAGCATTTATTATAATTATCAAGAGATTAGGCTGTTGTTACAGAATCCTGGTAATGGAACCATTTAAAAGGAATATAATGGCAGTTTATTGGATTCTGCAAAAGAAAAGAGCACAGATAAAGTGGTCCTGTTTTGTAAGTGCTTCTACTGCTGGTGAAGGATGCTAATTTTATTATTCTATCTCAGTTCATTTGCTTTGGTAGTTTTTGGTGGCTAAGGGTGTAATGTTCCCTAATATGTAACCTGTCCTTTGATCATTTCTGAGCTTTACATCTTTGTAAGGCACATACATAAATGTGTGTATTTGTTTACTTTTCAGTGCAAGTATTTTTTCTATAAAAGTCAAAGCAGTTAATTCCTCAGCAGTGAAAACGTGGAACTTAACAGTTCTTTAGAAATTTTAATCCATTTGGAGCCACACACACACACACACACACACACACACAAGATATAAATTGGGGCTGCGGGGGGCACACTAAATTCAGTAGAGTAGGTTTTCCTGAACTTGTAACTAGTTAGTATAACTGCAGTGTTTGCTAAAAATACAAGAAATTAGAGAATTGATGCCTATGGAGAAAAAGAACTGGGGCACTAACTGCTGTCAGAAGTGCCTATGGTAGGTAAAAGGTATAAGCTCAGAAAAATCCTGTCTTGTGGTATGAGAGGACCCTAAGTGATTCTAAACGTCCTAAAAATAAAGTTCAGCTAGCTTCCTTACACAAACAGCATCTTGAGCATTTCATGCCTTCAGAAGTGTTTTTTTCCTTTGGAAATTTATTTTTGTTTTTATCAAAGTAGCGAAGGAAACGTCACTTCTAAATCCAGATGTTTGTATTGCTTTCTGTTTTTCTTTTTTTGAGACAGTATCTCACACTGTAACCCAGGCAGGCTTTGAACTTGAAATCCTCCTGCCTTCCCCTCCTGAATAGCTGGTACCACAGGCCTGTCTCACCAGTCCTAGCCTAAATTTTATTTATTTGAATAATCTCAAATCATATTATCCTTACTCTTTGTATTTCTTGTTATCAATGTACTTAGTGTTATAGCTATTGTTGCTGAACAAAAGTGCAAAGTTAGTCGGAATAATGGGTGCATTCCTTAAAACAACTGACAATTCTTCGTTATTCGGTGTCTACCATAAAGAGGCTTGCCTGAAGTTTAAAGGTTTCTAGAGATAGGCTAAGAAGGATCTGGCCTGATGGAGGCTTATTGTCTTCATTACCCTCTTTCATATTGTATCTATGAGAGGAATTTGAAATGCAGTCATCTGCCCAGTTGTATTGATATACCAAATTGACCCAGCAGGGGATGGAATAAATCACAATGAGTATGAATAAGGGTGGTAGAGAAGGCATGAATACATTCCATAAATTTAACTCCATTATGTTATTTAATATTTAGTTGCATATTGATATAATGCTAAGCTTGTTTTTAAAAATAGCATTTGAGCATGTACATGCTCATACATCATTTACATAGACATATACAAATAAGAAAAATTATAGATGCATGAAATTCATATAGATAATTAAAACATAAAATACCTAAAACCCAACAGGGTAGTTCATGCCTGTAATCTCAACACACAGGAGGCTAAGATAGGAAGGCAAGGCCAGCCTGTGCAATGTAGTGTGTTGTAGGCTACTCTGGGCTATAGAGTAAGCACTGTCTCAGAGAGAGGAGAGGGAAAGGGAAAGGAGCATGAAGTACCACGGTATTTTAAGGCTACTTTCTGCCTTCTTGATTTTTGTAAGAGCAACACTTGAAATATGTAAAAAAGTGAAATAAATTTATTTATATTACTAGTAATGTCTTTCACAGGTTGTCACATTAGGTCATTAGGAAGTTTTTTCTTATTTCTTACTAGACTAGATACACCTCAGCTATATACATATGTGTGTTATCTCTATGGCTTACTGAGTTTTTGCATATAATTGTATGTAATGCTGCTTTCACCAATCTAGTGAATGGTGGCACTAGAGCTTATATGTAAGTGACATGAGAGCAGTCACAGATAGCTTCATAGGTGTGTCACAGACACTCTATTTTATGTAGTTTTATATTACAAATTAGCAGTTGTAATCTTTTCTAAAATTTCTATTATTCATATTCTATATGAAATATTGTTGAGGTAGGAGTACAGGGGAACTAATAAGATTATGATTGCACTTATGGATATGAAAACACAAAAGGCTTGTTTTCCTACTAGGCCTGAAATAACCTTTAGAGTGAGTGATACATAATTCAAAGTAGCTGCACCATCCTAATTTTCCAACATCCAAAATACTATGATTTGCAGACCATCCTGAATCCTTAGGGTCTTGAATACAAACTCAGCAGAACAAATAGAAGGCCAAAGCCGCCCTGAAACATGGAGAGATCAGAAAGGAAAAATAAAAGTCAGTTGTTTGGATAAATGGGACTTTTTTCCCTAGGTTAATTTCTAATTAAGATTGGTGGTTGTGCTGGCCCAGAGGTGTTTTGAAGTATGGATGTTACAAACTGCATAGTCAGTGGTATTCAGAGGGAAGGAGTCCAGATGGGTACATTTGTAATTGTTTATGACCTTCCAGGTCACCATTGAACATTCCACTGGGAGTTACTTTTGCTCACTGTTACACAGACTAGCTGTTCAGAACTGACACTTTTGCTGTACCACTAAGTAATTTGGATCCATACCCTTCAGGGCTAGCTACTTTACAATCTCTCTTGACTACTCCTGCCCATGATGATCAGTTTCAATTCATGGTTCATCAGTTGGGTTTGTCCAGTTGTCTTGAAGTAGAAGCATAGGATAGCATTGCATCTAAAATAGTTCACCTAGAACACTAGTGGGAGCTGCTTTTCAAAACACGTGTTACTACTTCAGTTTGAGTTGAACAAAAATGATTTTGAAAATTGTCCCAGTAGCCTTCTAAACTGAAAATTGCAGAGCTCTTAATGGAGTTTTGCATTAATCCTAGCTGAAGTAAGTTATGAGTGCAGTACTCTAAAAATTAGAATAATTGTATGCCAGAAAATAGTATATCATAACTTTCATTATCAAACTCTTTTGTTTTTGAGACAGGGTCTCGTGTAGCCCAGCCTGGCCTAGAACTCCTTATATAGCTGAGGATGAACTTGAGCTCCTGATCCTCCTGCCTCCTCCTCCTAAGTGCTGTGGCTACAGGACTGCACCACTACATCTTGCTCAAACTCGAAATAAATCTACATTAGGATGCATTTTTCTTTGTAGTTTTTTTGTTTGCAGAGTTAATCTAAAACACTCGAAATGCTCATTTCAGGAATTTTCTCATCTGTGAAGATGATTTAAATTTAGAGGCCCTTTTTGTTTTCAGGCATTTATGGAAAATTCTGGTACCTCTAGAGCATTCTTTTTTATTTGAAATCTTCATACATGATATTGATAATATCCTGATTTAAAGCTGTGAAGTAGGTAAAATACTGAGACAGTTTGAAATGAAGTCTCATTTTCTCTTTGTCCCAGTTAAAAGAAAGTGATCTGTGGATTCCTTATGCATCTTTGAATACTGTCTTCCTTCCACTTAGATTTTTTTTTGTTGATTAGACAGAGCAGACCTAGGTTCAATTTATGTCTTTTTTCAAAGTGGCTTATTTCACAATAAATATTTATTAAATAGTACGGCTGACATACTTGCTGCCAGGAGTTTTATCCTAGATAGAAACTGTTTCTAGGAGTTCTATTTGATATGCAGTCTATCAAGGTAATTAAAGATTACCTTCCTATTTGATCTGTTTAACATCACTAGGCCTTGACAAGGGCACTAAATGTCAGGAAATAGTAAAACCTTCCTTTTCTGAAAGGCAGAACCTGTTATTTAGCTTATGTGTACCACTCATGTCACCAAGGATGGGATGAAGTGAACCTAGAAAGCAGCTTAGCTAAGTATTTTCCATGTTAGTCCCTGAATGATGGGTTGCTCTAACTATACCACACAAGGAATACTTGGGCTGAGCAGTGCACAGATCTGAAAGCATGTCTTCTAGGAGCAGAAATGCATGCATTTGTAAAGACTATTTCCTTGTGGCACAAGGGATGGGGATGTCATTTCTTCCCTCCCTCTCGCTCTCCCGTTTTTCCTTCCTTCTTTCTTCCATCCTTTTTGTGCAGTCTTTATGTATGATCTCCAAGAAAATTTTAAGTTTTAAAAAGTTATAATATTTCAAACTGATTTTGTAGCCACTATTATAAGGATTTTCCAAATCAAGTGAAAAACAATTCAAACCAAGTGTGACAATTGAAGAATTTATGTCAGTGTATTTGTTTGAACAAAAGACAAAATTAATCAAATTCAATCTTCTTAGTGTCAGTGTTTCCATGAGCACAAACACAAAGCACGTTCAGTTTTGAAATTTTCAAACGTGTGCTAGATGTGGATCTGGGTAGATAATAAATTCTTTGCTAGATCATAATTTGTGATTTCTCCATTTGCTTTTTTATTTATTTGTTGGTTTCTTTGAGACCTCCACTGACCTTAAACTGAGGCTGGAATTGTCCTAACCCTTCTGCCCCTCCCTCCCAGGTGCTGAGAGTATAGGTATGTGCAGCCACACCCTGCTTTACCTGTTCTGTTTTCTTCTTTTTACTGAATGTTAGGTTTAGTTTGTTCTTTTTAATTTTTTGTAATTTTTTGAGGTGTGAGCTTATATCCTTGGATCTTTGATCTTCTAACCCTCTGAGGATTCAGAGCTATAGACTTTCCTTGGTGCACTGCTTTCCTAGTAGCATGCTTTTCAGACACGGACTTTGATTTTGTTAAGTCAGAAGCATTTCTTACTTTCTTTTTCTCCTATAATCCATGTGTTATTTACATGTGTGTTAACTTCCAAATATCTGGATATTATAGGATCTGGTCACTGACTTATCCTTCAACTTTATTGACATTGAACATGCTTCATATACTTCAGTTACCTTCAATGTGAAGATTGTTTTGACCCAGGATATATAATCCATCTTGGCAAACATAGCATCACTCTTGACAGTGCTGTGTGCTCTTTACTCTCTAGTTTGCTTCATAAGTGCAAAGAGATTTATGTGTTTAATGCATATCTTCCCCATATGTCCCCATATCTATTGAAAGAGAATTGTTGAAATCTAATGCAATTATGGAATGACATATTTTTTCCTTCAGTGTGTCCACGTTGCTTCTTACATTTGAGACTGTGATACTAGCTAAATACACATTTGTAAAGATCTTGTTTTCTTTATGTAGCCAGATGCAGTGGCTCAAACTGTACCTAGAAGGCTGAAGCAAAAGAATTGCAGGTATTCAGGGCCAACCTGGACTGTACAATGAAACCTTGTCTCTAAAAATAAAAACAAATTAAACCCTTTATTGTTATTTCTTATAACAGTTTTTGTTGTCAAATAACTTTGCTATTATAGACACATTAATTTCTTATATTTATTTTTAAATCTTTTCCCATTTAATTCTTTTCAGTCCGACTATGTCTTTACATTTTATCATATACTTCCTAGCCAGCATACAGTTTTAAATTCATTTTGATCCTTGTGTTCCAGTTGGAAAGTATGGAAAATGAATAATTAATCTAAGTGTTGATATGGCTGGATGGAACTTGACACTTTTAATATTTTCCTATTTTTCTTTTTTAGTTTTCTATATTAAGTTTACTTTCTCCTTTCCTTTTTAAAGGAAATGCATCACCATCAAAGATGAAAGATAACCCATAGAAAGCCAGCAGAGCAGGAGGCTGACATCCATCAGGAAGCACAGCCAGCAACGCTTAGGACAAAACATACTGGAGGAAGAGTTCTGTGTGTGAAGACGCTGACATTTCTGATCAACAGTGAGATAATGGAGCTGTGGTGGACAGTAGAGGGATGGTCACAGTCCGCTGGATAAACCCCATTAAATCACTGTCTACTGGTGATATAAGTAATTAACAGGCTATCCAGGCAGTTGTGTACCAAAAACCTGTCAATGCATAGTATGAAATAAGTGATATTTTTGCAACACTGTGGTATGAGGAAATTTTTTTTTGTCTTTTTTAAGCAGGGTCTCCCTGTAGCCCCAGCTGTCCTGGAACTCACTCTGTAGACCAGGCTGGCCTTGAACTCACAGAGATCCGCCTACCTCTGCCTCCCAAGTGCTGGGACTACAGGCATGCACCACCACGCCCAGCTAAAATATTTCATTTATTATTTTTATTTCATGCATATGAGTGTATTGCCTGCATGTTTGTGAGTGCACCCGTGTTGTGCAAAGCCCTAGAGGTCAGAAGAGGGCTTTAGATTCCCCTGGAACTGGAGTTAAGGATGGTTCGTAGCCGCCATGTGGTTGCTGGGAATTGAACCTGGGTCCTCTGCAAGAGCAGTCAGTGTTCTTAACCGCTGAGCCATCTCTCCAGTCCCTCTATTTTGCTTTTTATTTTTGGTTTGTTTGACACTCTATTCTCCTTTAATGTCATTGGGATTATTTGAATTTTTAAAATTTTTATCTATTGGATTTTTAACTATACCTCTTCATGTTATATTTCTTAGTTAGGTAGGAATTATTTTTTGATCATTAATTTTTGGTCTACATAGACTTAATTATGTACCTCAATATATGATGAACCATATATTACCCCTCTGTACCTCAGAAATCCTACAAGAGTGTGTCAGTTTCTCTTTAACATTTTATGCTGGTTAAAGAAACTGAGTTAGGAACTAGTTGTTTCTTATCAGTTACCATGTTTAGTTCTTGGCCTTCGTTCTTGCGGACTCACAGTTCTGTCTGACACTAAGGAGCTCTCCTCACTTCTGACAGTACAAGAATGTTGGCAGTGAACACTCATACTTTTTTTTCATGAAAATGTGATTAATCTTAATTTTCAACTTTGGTTGGTATTTTATTTTCATTCAGCACTTCAAAAATACCCTGTTCCTCTCTGGCTTCTGTGTGGTTCTCTTCTCTGTACTGTCTTCCTTTTCTCTGACTATTTTCAAGACTTTTTTCAACAGTTTGTGGTGTGCCAATACGTAGTTCACTTTGTTGTTATGTTTTAGGAGATCACTCAGCCTCTTAAATCTGTTCATTTATATCATTTCTAATGTAAAACTTGGGGGACATTATTTTTCAAAACGTATTTTTTTCATTATATCCTGTCTCTCCTGGGTTTGCAGCTACATATCTGGTATACATGCTATTCTGTACTGCAGATGCCAGAAGATTAATTTGTTTTTCAATCTTTTTTTACTTCTTTAATGCCTGGTTCAGAAGTCAGCCAGAGACCTGAGAAAACATTAAGCACAGAATGCAGCACTCTCCTACTCAGGAACTCTCCTAGCCTGGTTTCTGTACTGAGAAGCAGCTTTCTGTCAGAGTGTGACACCCTGTCCCCTTGCCAACACTGAAGCTGCCCAGAAGACAAACACTCACAAGTGAAAAATCTCACCATCCACATTTTGACTCATCTCCATCACCGGTGATTTCTTCCTTTTTCCTTTTTTTAAGTACTGAAGAGTGAATCTAAGTCATCTGGTGTATAAGACTAGTGCTCTTCCCCTGAGCTATAGCCCCAGCCTCTATTTTGTTTCTTCTCCAGAACCCTCAGGTTGTTGTTTCTTTTTGGGTTGGATCTTTTTTATTTTTATTTTTTTATGTCTTATTTTATCAAGTCATTTAATGCTCAGAACATCTGAGATGGTGAGATGGTTAATTTTTATCCATATCAGCTTGGCTGGTTCTAGTAGCCAGATAATTGGTCATATAATATTTCCCACTCACATCCAGACCCCCTCCCCCACCAGACCCTATGCACTCTGCCATACATGCTGAGTCCCATTCATTCAAGTGTTTGTACCCAAATGTCCTTCAGTGTAAATACACCCACTGGAGTCTAGTGTGGTCATATGTAAGTCATACTCTCCCTCACCCAGAAGCAACCAGTCTCAAATAGTTCTCGATCTAGTGCTGACCCACCACCTATTGCTCACCTCTCTTTTGGGCCCTTGTTTAATTAAGCTGACATGGGGTCCCGCGTTGGATGCCACCGCTGCATGTGCACATGAGCAAGCTTCCATTGGTCCAGAAGCCTCCACCTCATGCATTCATGAACCAGCCCTGGCTTTTACAGTCTTTCTGCCTCCTCTTCTGCAATGGTCCCTGAGCTGTGGATGGATGAGGTTCATGCCATATAGGAGTCCCATCCTATACTCTACAGTCTCTTATTCTCCAAAACTTGGCCAGTTGAGGCCTTCTGTGTGTAACACACTCTGATGTACATGGAAGCCTCACTGGTGAGAATTGAAGGGTGCATTAGCCCTCTCTCTATTTGGGTTGGATCTTACAGAAGTTATCTGTGGGAGATTCAGTTTGTCAGAAGCTTATTCCTCCAAACTAGAAAAGAATCCCAATTTGGAGTGATTTTTCATACTTTGTTTTGTTTTCCATCCAGCTCCTCCCTCTGACCTGTACTGTATCTGCTAGTTCTATGGACTCTGTAAAATGTATCCCAGTCCTGACCCTCTTCTCCATTCCTGATGCTACTCACTCCACCATCATCATCTAAAACCTTCTTCTAACTTGCCAATTTTTGTATAGAAAGAAGCAAGGTTGAGATAAGGTATTCAGTAAATCTTATCACCCCTTCTCTTAAGACATTCCATGCAGGACTCCAGCCCCCCAAGTGATTTTATCCCTATCTTTCAGACTACATTTAATCTCCTTTTTCCCTAATCTTAAGCTACAGCAACATCCATTCTGTTTCTTAAACATCCCAAGCTCATATTCAACTAATGACATGATCTGTAAACTCTATGAAAGCAGAGACCTTTTTGTCTTGATTAGTGCTGGTCCTCAGGAAATGGTGGTTATTGTGGAATCGTCATTACCTAAGTCTGTGCTAATGGAATTCTAAATAAGATGACTTGGTCTGCTACAATTCTAATCCTCTCCTTATTTATGAAATTTGTCTATCAACACATGTATCATAGAACTATTATATTAAATATACTTACAGATTATAATACATGGCTCATTTGTTACTCAGAAGACACTAACTTAGTGAGAGTCAGAAAAAAAAGACAGAAAATCAAGTATTCACCTTTGGTTCAGGACAGGGAAAACAAATTTTGTGTGTGGCAGGGGGGTGTTGGTAAAATACTATACCACAACATTATGAGTGAAAATAAGAGGAAAGAACCTTAGACTTGGAATGCTAAACAGAGCCAACATGCTTTCTGAAGACCTGAAAGCCTTGTGGTCTGTTTAATCTGACTCAGCTCTTCTCCTCCTACTTTACACAATCTAGAATAGTTGTTCTTTTCTGTTTACATCATGTGCAGTATGTAACTTATCATCCATGCAGGAATGCTACCTAAAATGTTTAAATGGGATTCAAACTGGGATAATTGAGGCAATCATAAATCTCAGTTAACCAAAGTGGAATACTGCAATGATGGAGAAGGAGGAGGAAACCACTGAGAAACTGTGGTTCTTAGAGCAGTTCCTGTGGGTGGAATCCACAGCCTTATCCGTGCAAGGTGGATCTTCTATCCCTGAGCGACAACTCTAGCCCTAAGCTTTTAGCCTGTTTTTCAGTGTGGATCTATGCAGTGTAAGAGCCTCTGCTTTCCTCATCACTCACGCATTCTTCTTTGTCACTTAAAGGCTAAATTATACCATCTTTCCTAGCACAATTCGTAATTCATAATTCCTTCACTGTCGCCTCAAAGCACTTTACCAAGTTATAATTATTATAATTATTTGCATATTTTCCTTTCCCCCATTACTGTAGGCTTTTTAAAATTACATTTATTTACTTATTTATTTATTTACCTATTTATTTTGTGTCTGTGTGTGTACACATAGACACCAGAGGATAAGTTTTGGAAGTCAGGCCATCAGGCTTGACAGCAAGTGCCTTCATGCAATGAGCAGGTGGGCTCTTATATGAATGACCTGATATTCTCAACAACCCCTGGCCCCAAATCAAGAATATTTGTAAATGAATGAACACCTCTCTAACAGTATATTCCCAAGTGTGATTCAAGAGCTATCAATAAGTATTTCTTAAGAAGATTATTACATTGTCAAAAAGTATACAAAATAAGCCAGGTGTGGTGGGTACGTCTTTATTCCCAGCTCTCAAGAAGCAGAGGCAGGAGGATCTCTGAGATAAAGGCCAGGCAGACTGGAACTAAGGAGAACTTGTCAAAACAGAATAGAACAAAACAAAAAGTATAGAAAACACTGAGTAAAATGCAATTGAAGTTTACCTACTGCACATTTCCGTTTATTTATAAAGTGTTTCCAAAACACCTACACATCAGAGTTAATTTAGTCTTTTGATATGGGATGGTATCCAAAAATTGTGTCTCAGGACATGTCTAAGTAAAGATTCCAGCTGCTTTGCTAAGGGTTATTGCCAGCTTTGACCAGTTCATTAATCGATAAGATCTGTCTGTGGCTTTAGAAAGTATGCTTTTAGCCAAGGCAAAGGTCATTTATTATCAGCTAAATGCACATCATCTTATGTTCATTATTTATAGTTAGATTTAAAAAAAAAACTTGTGTTGAAGGTCAAATCAATGGACTCTGGATTGAGAATTGGGAAGTGTGTGCAGAAAGTCATGTCTTATGTCATTCTTTTGAGCATTTAAGCTATCTTAGCCAAAAAAGGGACTATAACTGCTTGCTGAGCGATAACTGGCTAGCGATCTAAAATAGTAGGTTATGTAGAGAAAAAATATTGATTTTTTAACATCATAATTATTAAATTTGCCTGAATTGTTTGACTTTTGAATATGGATTCAGAATATGAAAAAGTTAAAATATATGCAAGAAACATCTAGATAGGAAAAGTAACTTAATTCAAAAGTGAACAGGAAAACAATATTTTTAATGTTGTTACTTTATTTTTCATTTTATTTATTATTTTTATTTTATGTGTATGCATGAATTGCCTGCATGTAAGTTAAGTGCACCCATGTTGTGCAATGCCTGCAGAGGTCAGAAAGTAATTTTAAATACTATTTCAATACAAATTTTAATGTAAATATAATTTCAAGTTAACTCTCAAAGTTAATATGTAAATATATTTAAGTTATATATTCACAAATGTTATGCTAACCTTCCAAAAACATACTAATATAAATAGCAAAATTAAGGTAAAATTAAGTGTTAAGTATTAGTTTTTAAATGAGCCCCCTTATAAATACAGTTTTTAAAATATACACATTAATGAAAGCTAAAATAAAAACAGGTTGCTTCGTGAATGCTGAGCTAATAGATGCTTTTCCTTTTGTCTACTTGTTAATAATCATGCTATTGATGTGGCAAATAAAAACCAGAGAAGTAAAATTACTTTGGTTTTTTGTTTTGTTTTTGAGTCTTTTTGAGGCAGGGTCTCCCTGAAGCCCCAGCTGTCCTGGAACTCTCTATGTAGACCAGGCTGGCCTTGAACTCACAGAGATCCTCCTGCCTCTGCCTCCCACGTGCTGGGATTAAAGGCATGCACCACCACGCCCAGCCCTGTTTTAGATTTTTTTAAGAGCCAAAATGGAAAGAGTATAAAGTTTGCTTATTTCCTAAATGGACAAAAAATTAATTTTCAACCAAGTTGAGAGCTTTTCCAACTAGACAGTTAACTGCAAACAAAGACACCTTTTCAATTAATTTAAATGTCACTGTGTTGTATAACTTTTGGGAGGATGGAGACCTTTCTCTTTGTCATGTCTCATGTATATCAGCCACGATTGAATGCAGACCTTGTATTTGAATATTAAGTTGATTGTTCAGCCTAACACTAAATTCACTGAAGACAGTTGTCAGCTTCACAACCAACCATGCTTTTCTGTGTGGGTTACATATATTAGTGACAAGATAGTCTCTCCTGCAGAAAGTTGGTGAACTGCTTTAAATGTGATAATTTTAGTTCTGTTATCAGTTGTTTGATTACGGTTTCCACTCATTCAACTTGTAATGGAAATACAGAGTAAAGTCTTAGGTGTTTTGTTAAAATTCATGAACATGTTTAATATTTAGTAGCTCTGAGGCCTTGAGGTCTTAATTATATTTTATTACATGAAAATAGGGTGAGACAGTAAACAAAATTAATAAATACTGTTCACCTGTGATTGTAGAGTTTCTATGTGCTATATGGTTGCACCTAAGACAGGTTCCCCATTTCTTTTTGCTTGCAATCTAGTAAGTGTCAGTATACAAATGTATGAGGTAGTAAGTGAGCAGCTGGGAAGGAGCAAAGAACAGTATAGTGATTAAGTGCCACGTTGACAAACCACGGGTATTTTAGAAAAAAAGCAATGATATGAGATTTAAAATAAGCATTTTTTAAAAAGTTTATGAATGTTTGTTGAACACTTTAATGGTTGTATATGAAAATTTCAGTGAAAGGATTAGTATAAAACTAAGAATGGGCAACACAGGGTTAAAGAATACAGGTTGGGGAATAAGGTGTTAATAAGAGCTGTATTAATGAGCTGTATTAATGAGTTCTGCCTCCATGTAGAGGAGAAAACAAATACTCAGAAAGTTTTCGTTTGTCTCTCAAGTGACAGGACTGGGATTTGAACTCAGAGCTGATTAACATATATCTGGCTGTCAATGTGTCAGGCACTTGGTCTATGAGCCTTACATCAATCTTTATGAAGTAGGTTTTATTCCCATTTTATATATGAAAGAACTGAAGTTTAAACAATTGGTACAGTGAAAATTGTAAACTTAATGATTTTAAGTAATAGGAGCCTTGTAGCTATTACATAACAAAATTTCTTTAATATAAAATATTTTATGGCTTAAAAATGATTGATTTGGGGATGGTGCACATCATTTTAAAATGTTTGAAAATCCAACATTTTTGTGTAAGGATATTTGCCAAGTAGGTAATTTTCCATGAGATTTCTTACAGTAATCAATTTCTGAAGTCTCTTGTTGAAAAGTTTTTAATTATAAATTTTTAAATATTTAATCCTGTTCATTGTAGCAATAATTATTTGAAAGAATGTCTATTTTCTTCAAATACAAGAGTTCTATAGAATTAGATGTTTCACAAGTAATTTTACAATTTGGTTAATTAAAGTTAGTAATTATTTCTGCCCTAAGATTGCTTTAATCCTTTAATCTGAGAGTCCAGCCCTAATGGGAGAATAAAAGGAATTTTGAGCTCTAAAAACTTTGCATGCTAGAAGGAAAGAAGGAAAGAAGGAAGGGAGGGAGGGAGGGAGGAAGGAAGAGAGGAAGGAAGGGAAATAAAGTCAGTCAGAAGAACTGCTGGTTAAAGATTCAAGAATGAGAGGCTAGAAAGATGGCTGGGTGGTTAAAAGCACTGGCTACTCTTGAAGAGGACCTGGGTACTGTTCCCAGCATCCACATGGGAACTCACAGCAGCCTGAAACTCCAGTTCCAGGGGATCCAACACCATCTTCTCTCCTCCACAGGCACGAGGCACATACGTGGTGCCTCGTGAATAAATATCCACGAAGGCAAACACTTATACACATAAAATAAAAATAAATAAATCTTAAAAATAGAAAGATTTAAAGAGTGGGGGCATAGTTCTGTATTTACTGATCTGTGGGTAATAGAGCTCCTTGAATAGAGTTTAAAAAATAATAACTTATCTGTTCTTTGTTCTCCAGTGCTGCTGTTTCTTCAGTTTCTCAGGATATTGGAAGCATATCCAATAGATTTCTGATATCCCAGATTGTTCCACTGTTAGAACCTGCATTAGTTCCTTTCTGTTACCGTGATAAAACACTATGACCAAGGCAGCTTATAGAAGGAAAAGGTTATTTGGGTCCATCATGGTGGGGAGTTATGGTGGCAGAGGGGGCCAGAGCAGGAAGCTGAACGTGCACATCTTCAGGCACCCACAGGAAGCAGATAGGGCAACCTGGAAGTGGGGCAAGGCTATGAGCTCTCAAAGCCCACTCCTGGTGACATGTTTCCAGAAGGCAGCTCCTCCTAGGGATTCCATGACCTTTCTAAACAAAGCACCAAACTGCTGACCATATATTAAGTGTTCAAAGACTTGAGCCTGAAGGAGACATTTCTCATTCCAACTACCACAGAGCCCTTCTCGTCACCCCTTGGTGATAGTGCTTCTGAAAGTAAAGCATCCCAGACAGTGAGTAGACAGCAGGCACCTCTTACTCTTCAGGAACCACAATTCAGCAGCTGCAGCTGCACTCTCAACTCCCAATTGTAATCATCTTACTTATTTGATGTTCAGATTTTATACCTTAGGTATTTGACATTCAGAATTTACAAGCATTGTATCTGTTTTGTTAGAATGAAACTCAATTTCCTGCGCACCATGCTTAAAGTAGCTGTTCCTCTGTCTTACGGTAACATGAAGAACTGGACCTCAGATGCTTTTGAACTGATTTTTCCCATCTTTCATTTCCACACTGAAAACTATCCCCTTTTAAAAAATATAAAATCACTTTATTCTTTATGATACTAGAAAAGCAGGCTTGTAGGAAATGGTAGTGGACCCAAAAGGCAAAAAGTAGCTAAATAGTTTTATTTCCCCTCAAATCCTGCCTTTTCAGAAAGAAAAAAAAAAGAAGAAAGAAAATTTAAGCAAATTATAGAATCAAATGTAACAGCACCCAGACTCTTATCAAAAGATTTTTCTTCTGGCATAGTTCAAAGCACAGAACTTATAAGGCCTTTGAGATGACCAATTTTTTAAGACAGGGTCTCCCTGTATTCCCAGCTGGCCTAGAACTCACTACGTAGACCAGGCTGGCCTTGAACTCACAGAGATCGCCTCTGCCTCCCCAGTGCTGGGATTAAAGTCATACGCCACCATGTCCAACTGATACAACTATTTAAGGAAAAAATAATGATTTCCTTTCAAATGCTTTTCCCTGCCACTTATCAAATAGGCATGTATCTCCTTCATATTTATAATAGAAATATAACTTATCCTATGTGATGAATATGACCAAAGTATACTGCATGTATATATGAAAGTCAAAATTAAACTCATGATTTTGCACAATTAATATTTGCTAATTAAAGTGTTTTTTAAATTTTTTTTAGAAGAAGCATTTCATTACAGCTTTAACATACTCAGTAACAGTTTCCAGAGCAAAGATACATCTCTTTCAAAAGTACCTATAAAATTTTTAGGTTCACTGTTGAATTAGTACATTTATATAATACTGAACTCAGTATAAGTCCTATAAGACATAAAATTGAATGAGTTTTTAACCTTTAAAAAAGATCTCCATTTCATTTTAAAATATACTCTTTCTTACAGTAAGACTCGTTTTTGCTAATAACACTGAGATGTTGGCGCATGCATCTCTAATCTGTATGTATCTGATTATTACTAGTCATAATCTTGCATTTGGATCCTTGGCACCTGTGTATGTCTATAAAGCCATCAGGTAGATCTCAGTGGTAATGTTTATCACCTCTACTAATTAACGTAGCATAAATTTCCATGCTTCCTCCTCAAATATAATTCATTTTTAAAATTTGTTGATTTGTGTGTGTGTGTGTGTGTGTGTGTGTGTGACAAAGTATCACACAGAACATCCCAAACCCTCTTGTTCAACTATACACCCACTTCCCAGATGGCACCCTCCCACAGCCTCCCTCCCCCCCACTAGAGCACTTATACTCTGTTATCCCTGCTACTGTCCACTGTGTTGTCAGCACTCCCAGCTGTTCCCTACTACTTGTCCATCTGGTGCATCTAAAGAAAATAAATACACCTTTCTTAAAAATTACTAGATGACATTAACATTTTTCAAAGCTCACTATGTTTATCTCATAATTACCATTGTTCAACCACCATACTTCTGATTCTAAGGAGTCAGGAAATTACTTGTTTTCAATGTACTATCCTCAAGATCATTGATTTTCTCAATTGCCTTTTTACACCTAGTATAGCCTGTGCTAGGAAGTCAGAGTACCAAAGAACACATACTTGCTCTGCCCCAAAGTAGTTGCTTGATCTTGAAAGAATTAACCTTCCTTGCCTCCATTTCTTCAGCAGCTTAGGGTGTTTAATGGTAGTACTTTCTTATTGGAATTTATGAAGACTAAATAAGTAAATATGTATACAGTGATTAGAAAAGAACTGGAGCACATAAGTGCTCATTGGCCCATCTATATTTATCCCAGCAACTTATTTATTGGATTATACAGCATACAGCCTAAACATCACAGTAGTTCATTCAAGAAAACTCTATTTCTCACTCATACTCCGTGTCTATGTCCCAGAAGTCACTCCCAATGTCTAAAATGATGAGGCTTCATAACCGTGCATGTTGTCCTGATTACTGTAGCAGAGGGAAGGGAACGTGGCACACTGACCACTGCCTCTTGGACTCTTATCTGGAAGTGAGCTTCTGCTCATAGGTAATTGACTAAGAACGTCACACATCAGCATGTTTTTCTTCAAAATGGATGGAAGATCAGGAATGGTGGCAAACTCCTGTGGCCCCAGCACTTGACAGGCCAAGGCAGGAGGATTATACCAAGTCGAGGCAAACCTGCATTACATAGAAAGACTGTGTCTCATTTAAAAAAAAAAAAGGAAAAAATGATGGAAATGGATAAATGGATAGAGAAGTACAATCTGGAGTATGCCCAAAAGGAGGAGACAGTTACACTATATTATTTTAATAATAGCTTTATTTATTACAATATCATAATAGAATTTATATATCATACAGCCTAACCTTTTTTAAAGTATATAGTTCTGGTACTGACATTAGCAGCACATACACCAGAGTGTATAGTTCAGGGCTGGGGAGGGAGGGAGGGAGGGAGGGAGGGGTAGGTAGATGGATGGGTAGGTGGATAGATGGATGGATGGACAAACTAATGAAGGATATAGCTCAGGTTTGTAATATAAAATCTTTTATTCAAGTATGTTCATTGTATGAAGTCATGGGTTTCATAAAGACAGTTTCATACAAGTTCATTATATACTTTAAGCCTATTCACTTGCAGATAATAATTTTTAATTACCAGCCTGTCAGAATATATGTTTTGATTTTTATCTTGGTAAGATTAGATTTCGTGCACAAAACTCCTGACCTTAGTGATTACCACCATTTCTTTACACAAGTAGAAAGCAAAGTACTTATATATATTCTATGTGTATTTAGTGAACTATTTTTGTTCTAGCTTTAATACTTTTTTCTATTCTTTTGAATAGTTTTTCTTTCTAAGTATCAAACAACCAGTTACCATTGTCAGTTTTGCTTAGTCATATAAATTCAGTTTCTGTCTAGTTTATGAAAGTAATCCATTCCTGGAAAGGAAAATTTGTCACTTTAAAGGAACTCAAATGCTTTGAACACCATAACAACAAAAACAAAACAAGAAAATCAAATGCATTATAACTTGAAATGTAGTTATCACAACTTTTATTGAAGAAAAATCGAGTATCCAAGCTCTGTTTATAATTAAAATAACACAAATTCCATTTAAGAACATCATCATAGTTTGCCTTTAATCCCAGCACTTGGGAGGCAGAGGCAGGTAGATCTCTGTGAGTTTGAGGCCAGCCTGGTCAACATAGCGAGTTCCAGGTCAGCTGGGCCTATACAGAGACCCTGTCTCAAAAGACCAGAAAAAAAAAATCATCATAAGTAGTAACAGTATCATATTAAAAATCATAATGCAAAAAATACTAGAAAGGGAAACAGAAGTGCCAAGAACATCTCAAGGCTCTGAGACAAATGTCAGAAGGAGCCAAGGAGTCCTCTCCAAAACTCTTGTAACTATAACAGGTCTCACATTTTCAAAAGTATAGCAATTGCCTGAAAAGCTGCAGCCTTTTTCCATGTTATCTTGGGTACACCATAAGTGCAAAGTATTGCCTGAATTTTTCTCTGAAGGATGCAAGTAGCCCATATGATCAGCATCTTAGGGAGTTCCCTTGGTCCCATCTGTCCTTTACACCCTCTTCACTCTCTTCCACCCTTCAGTAACATGACTTCTTTCAGATTATATAAATCCAGGGACACAGAGATCAACATTCCTCCCTCTTGTAGAGGACTTTTTTGAATCAGCACAGTGTCTGCTATTCTAGGGACCTCATTTGTTAGTTTTCAGTTATCAGAATGGAGCATCTCTAAAAGAGATGCTTTTACTAGGTTCCCCTGGTCCCATTACAGCCTAGGTAAGAGAAGGCTGTGTTTTGGGCCTGACTGTCAGGGAGTGGATTATTTTATTTATTGTATCGTATTGTACTATGGTATTTTATGGGGCCAGGGCCATACATCATTCAGGCTACCTGCCTCCTCGCTCTGTAGTCATACTTGCTTCCAGCTCCACAGTGCTGAGATTATAGGCATGCAGCTCCATGCCTGACCTATGGTGCTGCTGTTTAACCCAGGACTTGGTGCATAGAGGCAGGCAGTCTGCCAGCCTAACTAAATCTCTAGCCCCTGACAGTAATTTCAGATGACACAGAAGAAGCCAAGTGACCACTTACTATTACTTCACCTCTACTCAATCCCACCACATTAAGCTAAAGAGTTAAACAAGCAGGACTCTAAAGGGATGGAGCTGCTTTCTACATATGTTCAAGTGGTGAAAAGCCCAAATGTGGGCAACAGGCAGCTCCCAGTATTCTAACAGAATTTCTATGGATAATAAGAAAAGTATCAAAAGATCAAACAGAAAATATCCAAATTTCCAAGCCCTCCCAAAAAAATAAAGAAGGAAAAGATGAAGCATTTCTGAAACTGCACATTAATATATTTTACAGTTATTTCTACTTGAATTTTGTGTTATCAGCCAACAGATTTAGTATTTACTTGTTTTATTTACTTAAGAACATTTTTCAGTTTGTTAAAGTAAAAAATAAAAATAGCAAAGTGCAACAGTTTGTTAAAGTAAAAAAAAAAAAGCAAAGTGCAACAGTTCACTAAAAAGACACTTGAAATTAATACTGGTAGATTTTGAGTTTCCCAGTGCTTTTCAAAATTAGACATGGCTGAATGCACGTATTCCAAATCACAATGTAAACTGGTCTGTGATTCCCAATAAGATGCCTTATGTATGCCATCATTCTTTGAACTTGGTTCATAGCCAGATGCCCCTCGTGTCTCTAGTGTGGCAGGGAGTGCCATGGAGGCAAAGGGTACAGCAGCAGTCCTAGGCCTCCTGCTGTCCCTCCAGAAGCACAGGAAGAACTGCAGGTCCCTGACCATTTGTCCATCCAGGACCATCCCTCTCAGTGAGCTCAGGCAGGATTCTGCAGTATGAGCTCTCAGTAAATACTGCTGGTAGGCTGAAATCCTTCCTAGGACAGAAATTAACCTCCAGGAGTAAGGATTATATTTTAAGTAGAGTTGTCCAGAGACAGTGAAGAAAAAATTCATGAGAAATAAGTAAATATCACTGATGTATCTGAATGTAGAAATTAATGGAAAGTAATGTTTGTTACTTCATTCTATGTATAAGAATATGTATAATAGAGAAAATTATATGCATTTTTTGAAATGGGTGATATTTGTTTATTTCAGTTGAATTCTTTTGTGGGGGGATCTTTTTGGTACCTCTGTAACCCCAGCTGACCTGGAACTCGCTATATAGACCAGGCTGTCCTTGAACTTACAGAGCTCCACCTGCCTCTACCTCCCAAGTACTGGAATTAAAAGTGTGCACCACCAAGCCCAGGAAGCTCAGTTGAATTCTTAATTTTGAAATAACTGTAGATATGCATGCTATTTAAGAAATAAGGCAGTTCCTGTATGCTCTTTACCCAGTTTCCCCCAGTTGCATCTGCTTATAAAACCATATTATAATATCATGGTTTTTGTCTCAGGCCGTGAATTGTTCCAGCACTATTTACTGAAAGGGATAGCTTTCCTCTACTGAACTTGGTTTACAGCTTTATCAAAAATCAATTGAACATATTTCTATAGGTCTCTTTGGGGTTCTGTATGTTTTTTAATCTGTATATCTATGCCTTAGCTAATATGCAATCAATATGGTTACAATTATATAATAAGTTTTGAAATCAGGTAGATTGATTCCTCCTGTTTTATCCTTCTATTATATAAATTTTTAAATAATCTCGTTTATATCTTAGAAATCATGTTCAATGTGTTTATCAATTTTTGGAGGATTGATGTCTTTATTATGTTGAATTGTTCAACCATGAAGATTACATCATTCCATTTTATTTGACACTATGTGCTTTCAGTCGTGAGCATTGTATAGTGTTCACACTCAAGTTCTGTACTGCTTCGTTAATCCTGCACTTAAATATTTCTCTTTTGATAGCGATTCAAGTTGTATTTTACTTTTACTTTCATACTCATGTATTCACCACTCTTCTATAGACATATAATTAATATTTGTGTTGACTTATACTGTGTCCATGCTCATCTCAGACATGAATTTTAAGAGTTTTAGTGAATTTTTGTGATTCCTTTTCCACATCTTTTTCATTTGACCTTTTCCTCTTTGTGTCCATTATTTGTTTATACTTTGTTGATTTCATTGGCAGGAATTCCAGCACTGTATTGTATAAGACTGTTGAGAGCAAGGCTAGTGGCTTGGTGGGTGAAAACACCTGCCAGGTAAGCTTAATGACCTGAATTTGATCCCAAAACCATAGCAGAAGGAGGGAACCAACTCCCAAAAGTTGTCTTCTGACCTCCACATGTGTACTATGGCAAACTGATTTTTAGATTGAAACCTTTTTTTCTTATGCTTATAACATTTCATCTCATTTAGACCCTTTCTTTTCATTGACTTTCTATAACATTGCTATTCCAGGGGAAGGAAATGCTGCCTCGTAACTGAGTCAGGCAGTAGAAATCTAGGATCCCACTTGGCTTTCCACTGAAACCCAGGGAGTGATGCCTTCCTCCTTACTACAGTTCCAGCTCCCTGTGTGGTGTGTACTGGTGGAGTTGTCTCATTGCTGTTGGTTAATGGTGAAAGTTCCAATTCTCAACTGGTCTACTCTAACATTACCCCTTGAGGAGGGAAAGCAAAGCCTCATTACAGCCTAAGAAGGGTGGAAAGCAGACTGTCTACATGGTCCCCACTGGCTTCATGTGGCAGGACTTCTCGTTACCAGCCAGCAGAAATGACAGCCCTGGCTCTCTTTATTGTCACCTAAATGAGGACAAGAAATGCCTCATTGCCACTTCCTGAGGTGTATGTGTAAGCCCCTACTCCTGCTTTGGTGTCCTGGGTCCACCGTTGTTCTTTGAGGTTTAGCTAGAGTACAGCAGTGTTATCTAAAATTTTTCTACCTTGCTGAGCTGTTCGTTTCTTTGTCACTTGCTAGACAGAGAAAGCTTTGGGGGGGCGTCCTTTTGTCCCCATGCTTTGACCCATCTGGGTTGCTGGCCTCTTTGATTCCAAGTCTAGAATATATGAGACAAAGGTAGTCATAATTATATTGTTCTTAGATCCTGAAGACCAGAACCAGTCTTCCATCTCTCTTCACTTTTGAGGCTTTTTATACATCTGTCTATACATGTATATATGCCTGCATGCGCGCGCGCGCACACACACACACACACACACACACACACACACACACCTGGAATTACACCATTACATTTATGGGAGGAAAAGTATGTGATGAGAAATTTGAGCTAACATTAGATCTTTGATCTCAATGTGAATTTTGTTGTTTAATTTTAACATAATCCTAAGAAGATCAATAATAGCAAGATTTTAACACAGTCTTTCTTAACACTGGGGTTAGTTTATAAGAATCTAGATCATCATATTTTAAATTAGAATAATTCTTCAGACAATCATCTCTCTCTCTCTTTTTATTTTTTTTTTCTTTTATGGTCCTTTTGAGACAGGGTCTCCCTGTAGCCCAAACTGGCCTTGAACTTGCTATGTTGACCAGGCTGGCCTTGAACTCACAGAAATCTGCCTGGCCAGGCAATCATTATCTTAACAGAAACAATAGAGTATAATTATGATGCACAGCAAATGAGGACATTAAAGCATATGCCAGATATTTAAAGTCTCAATGATTTCTAGGTAATTTTTACAGTGTTCTGCTACTATTGAGTTATGGGTAACAAAATTACATAGCCTTAGCATAGAGTTTTTTCAAAATTAAAGATTTTTCAGTAACTATATGTGACTATATAATTTTTTAAAGATTTTATTCATTTGGGGACTGAAGAGATGGCTCTGTGATTATAAGAGCACTGACCACTCTTGCAGAGAACTTGGGTTCAGTTCCTAGCACCCACATGGTGGCTAACAACCATCCTAGCTCCAGTTCCAGAAGATCCAACAGTCTCTTCTGACACCCACAAGCATTGTACAACATGAGTGCACTTACATGCATGCAGGCAATACACTCATAGACATAAAAGAAAAATAATAAATAAGGGCTGGAAAGATGGCTCAGAGGTTAAGAGCACTGGCTGTTCTTGCAGAAAGCTGGGTTCAAATCCCAGCACCCACATGGTGGCTAACAGCCATGCATAACTCCAATTCCAGGGAATCTGATGCCCACTTCTGACCTCCATGGTCATTGCATGGCATGGGTGCACTTATATACATGCAGGCCTAATGCTCATACAGAGAATAAGTAAATAAAACTATTTTAAAAAATAATAATAATAAAGACAAAACCCAGCATAGAACTGGGAACAGCGGACCCCAATCTTTGCTGAAAAAATATTGGCAACTGACTACTGCTGGGTGAGGAAAAGCTGATATTTCTAAAGTGAGAGACTCGGAATACACTGACTAAATCTCAGTAGATGAACTTGCACTGAGGAATGTCTGGGCCACTAACTTGACACAATAGGCCTTAAAACAAATGACAGAATGTATGAATTCCAGTGGGGGGTAGGCAGTGGGAGCCTGCCAGTGGGGACGGGGTATAAAGATGATTGAGATTGATTGAGATATTAAATATGAAATACACAAAAATTCATTAAAAACAAATTAAAATTATAAAATATTTTAAGATCTTTATTAATTTTTATATCGTATATGAGTGTGTGTGTGTGTGTGTGTGTGTGTGTGTGTGTGTGTGTGTGCGCGCGCGCGCGCGCGCGCACGCACACGCTGTGTGCTTGCCTGGTACCCACAGAGGCCTGAAGAGGCCATCAGATCCCCTGGAACTGGAATTACAGGTCTATGTGAGCTGTCATATGGGTGCTGAAAACTGAACCTGGGTCCTCTGCAAGAGCAACCAGTGCTCTTACTGCTGGGCCATCTCTCCGGCCACACACTATCGATTTTTTGAAGTTAAAAAATTAATTCATTCACTATTTGTTGGAAATACATACGTGCCAGGCATTGTGCCTCTAGAGGGACAAAGATGAGCAAACAAGTGCAGGTCCTCCCATCGTCAGCAGAGTGTTCTCCTGCAATGAGAAACAAACAAAACCTACTGTGAAAGCGTTCTGTATGCTTTTATGAATACTGTTACAAACATTAGAACGTCATCTTTTTTACTGTATTAGTCAAGTCACATGAACAGAAAACCTAGTTTTTCAAGCTGTGATATTTATCGTGTGTACTGAAGTTAAATTAAAAACAAAAGTTCATCATGAAGTGTTCCATTGGATATGCAGTGAACATATTTCAGCAGTTTCTGAAATACACTGTGGATAATAATTGGTTTAGCATGTAAAAGACAATGTTACCCAGTGACGACCATGGTTGTTGATGGTTTATATTAGCTAAAAGCTGTAAAATCATTTAAAGACTCTGTTAGCATTAGAATAATAATTTACCAAGACAATTACTGCACACTGGAATTTTTTGCAGCTCTAATTCAGTATTAATAATGGATAAAATTGCACTTTTCTCAGGTTGCTGTGGGCAGCAGGGAATTATTTCAATGAATATTTCAGCACATCATTTTAATCATTGCCCACCAAATCCAAGTGGGCAATATTTTATTCTTCTTAATTCAGTCTACTAAGGATCCGTGGTCATTAAATTGCAGACTGTTTGTAGTGAGGTCTGCTTTGTGATTTACAAGGCTTGCTATTAACAGTATAAAAGAAAGCAAACTATGCCATTAATACTTGTAATTTGATATTGTATTTGTTACTAAACTCCACCATGATTAATATTTGGTAGAAAAAAGAACATTGTGAAAAGAAAAACAGCTAAGTCTTTAAAATAGAAGAGTATCAAATATGAGAATGTTATTATTTTAAGTTCTTTTCATTTTTGATGGAAACCTTCACATAAACACAACCATTTTAATTTCTCAGTGATAGCAAAATTTCATTGTTATGGAACAAATTATTTTCTAAGTTTGACTTCTTGTTACTAATAATATGATTTCTTTTCTTTTCCCACATTTAGCCAGTTGCATGATTTCTGGCGTTTGGATTACTGGGAAGATGACCTTCGACGAAGGAGACGATTCGTTCGAAATGCCTTTGGCTCCACTCATGCTGAAGCACTGCTCAAGTCTGCAGTAGAATATGGTGAGTACGGATGCCCCGGGACAGAGCACAGACTGGGGTCGCCTGTCCTGGGGGCTGAAAAGGTAGCTTCTACAGTGGTATGTGACATGCACAGTGTTGTGAGCCATAAGTATTGTGCTCTGCTTTGCCCCTCAGCGTTGTATATGTTACATTTAACACAGTAGTTGTTATGTAAGATATGTGTAAGTGACTCAGCATACTTTTTCTCTACATAGTTGGCTATTACCAAACATCTCTTTCAGATACATATATATTTATTCATCATATACTGTGTATCTGTATATCCATATGTGCACACAGTAGTTGTTACGTAAGATATGTGTAAGTGACTCAGCATACTTTTTCTCTACATAGTTGACTATTACCAAACATCTCTTTCAGATACATATATATTTATTCATCATATACTGTGTATCTGTATATACATATGTGCACATGAATATTGACTATATAACTAAAGCAACTGTTCTATTAATAATACATAATATTTTATGATCTATTCTTACTCTGTTGTTTTTAAATACATACAATAGAATAAATAAAAATCTTGGGCTGAGGAGATGACTCAATCTGTAAATATCCTAGAAAGGATTTGAACCTAAAAGTAGGGCATTGCAGAACATATCTGTAACCCCAGTGCTGGAGGGGTAGAGAAAGGCAAATCCCCAAAGCCCACTGACCAGCCAGTCTAGGCAGTTGGTCAGTTCCAGATTTAGTGAGAGATCCTGTTTCTAAAGACAAGGTAGAAAGTGATCAAGGCCACGCCCATGGCCTCCACATGCATCCACATGCATGCACACACAGTCGCATACACTATACAAATATGCACATGCATATACCACACACAGTAAATAGATACGTAAAATATTGTTATTTGGCCACTTAATTACCCATTCTCCAGTGGATTATTACTGAAGTTTGGGAAAGAATGACACTCACCTTTCACAGTATCATCATCTATCATACTGCAGTAGAGCTACACCCCAAATTCTCTTATAAAAATTCAATAAAAAGTCGATATCAACATATTGTTATAGTTTAATAAAGTGCTACTTTAGATTGTCTGCCAATAAATTTCCTTAGTTTTATTTTTTCTGTTTACCCATTTTAAAATTTTTAAATTACATTTATTTATGGTTGTGTGTGTGTGCTCATGCTCATAGCCTACACGTGGAGGTAAGAGTCAGTCTTTTCTTTCATTATGTGGTCCTAGGGATCAAACCCAGGTTGTCAGGGTTGGTGACAAGCACCTTTCTTTACCCTCTGAGCCATCTCACTGGCCCGGTTTACCCATTTCGAATTGCTGTAGTAAGTTTAAATTTGATTGATTCTGTCAGGATTTTACAGGTCACATACTTAGGTAATGCTAATGATACTATCCACATAGTATTAAGTATTCACTTTTATTCCTGCACTTTTTTACTTTACTCATTTTAATTTATTTCAGAGTACTTAAGTGAACCATCTATTTATTTTGGCAAATATTTGTGTATCAGACCAGAGTTTATACCATGCAGTGACATTCTTGTTTGTAATGAGTTGAATATAATGAGATACAAAACATTATCAAATAAATAATGTACATGAGGATTTTATATGCAGCTATTATCCTAAGATAAAAATTATAAAGCAATTTATGCACTAAGTGTAAACATGAAAAAAAAGTTAGAATAAATCACAGTTGTTCTTACTGAAGGTGGTCTTTAATCCACTCTAATTAAGGATTTTAGCACCCTAAGGATTTGATGCCAACTTAAAATGAATTGTTACTTTTATGTTATGAACTTATAACACCTGAAATTAGAATCATCCACAGCTAATTTGTAATAGAAGATAGGCTAGGAAATACTTGAGATAGTTATGAAAACTTTAATTCTTATGGGCCATCTTCCACATTCTATGGGTTTCTTTAAAAGGGCTTTGTTAGGAAATTTTTTCTTTTGTTTCTCCTTAAAAATGGTATTCAATGTGTTTAATTTGTATCTTTTACCTTGACAATCACCGTGAGGTGGGTAAGTTATATTTTAGTCATATAGAAACTATTGTTAATAAATCTGAACTAAAAATAATAGTGATATTTTGAAATAGATGAAGCATGTTAGTAAATATTTTCTGTGTACTAGATGCATATTTTTTTAATATCTTTTCGTTTATGTATATGAGTACTTTGCTTACATATGTGTAAGTACACCACATGCATTCAGTGCCTGCAGAGGCCCGAAGAGGGTGCCAGGTCCTCTGGAATTGGAGTTATGGACAATTGTTAGCCTTCATGTGGGTGCTAGGAAATGAACCCAGGTCCTCTGCAAGGGCAGCTAGTGCTCTTAACCACTGAGCCATCTCTCTAGCCCCTGATAAATGCATTTTTAAAAAAAAATAAGTACTAAGTATTAATTTTAAATGCTAGGTGGTGAGCAGTATTCAGAACCTATTATCCCTCTGGAGTTAGGTTCTTTGATAAAGGAAGAGAGTTTTTATTTGACCCATATTAGGATTAAACATCCTATATGTGCCACAAAATTCTCAAAACAGCTACACAGTTGCTATGCTAGAGTTACACAGTGGTTATTCTCTAATGTAAAGATCATGGTGTGAAATATTAAAGATAATACCACTGTCTCCCTCCCTAAACAATTCTAGGGTATACCTCTTCTGGCCTTCAACAAGGTTCCCATATGTGACTTCAGAAACTTAGGGGAGAGAGTCAGAATTCCAGTCAGATATGGAACAAGTAACAAGGGAATGGAAAGTTTTCCAGGGAGTGATCACTACAGAGAAGTAGAGGGAGGAATTACAAACTACCAAGAGAAAAATGTAGGATCCCACCTTCTTGCAGCCTCGTAATCTGCCCTCTAACCTGTATATAGAGTACTTCTTCTGAAGAAACAGGAAACAACTGTCAGTAATCATTACAAAGCACTTCCTCCAATAAAAATAGATGCTGGGAAACTTAATTGAAAACAGATTTTGTTTTTAAAGAAAACTTTTGTATTCCAAACACCCATATAAAACCAAAAAGGAAAAACTGAAAAAGCATAAAATTCAACCCATTATTTGCATACCCTGCCATTAAAACACTGAGTGTGTTTATGTATGCTGATACCTGACAGGGTGTAGACCAATATCCAACTTTCAGCCTGCTTTGATGTTGGGTAGTCATAGGTTAAGGGTATCTTCATAGGACAGAGCTGCAAATTCTAAAAGTTTCTAAGACAAATTGAAATTCAGCTTACTCCTTCTTCATCATCAAATAATAACATCTACTTCCTTGTTTTATTTTGTTTTTTATTCTGTCTTGAGCTTAAGCTCTAAATGTATACAATCTCTATTGTAGATTTTGGTCAAAACTTTTTTTCATTCATCTATGTGATAGAAAAAGTGCTTTAAGAATCAAATAATGTTTAATGGATGTAACTTTCAGTATGAGTAGAAGACTTAGAATCAGTGATCAAAATATTCAGAATTTAAAAAAAAAAAACTTGTAACACAGGGAGGACCTCTGTAAATTTCTTACAACAATGAGTTATTCTTCGGTGACCAAAACTATCTCTGGTATCTGAACCATAGGTTGAGTTTGTCTATTAACATAGATCGTGTGTTTGAAGAATCTGAGCCTCCATTAATGTAATGGAAATGAAATGGATGTAGCAGACTTTATGTTTTAATAAAAAAAATTTGGAATCATTTGATTTTTCTTGATACCCTAAACCCAGCTATACAGTTTAGATTAAATTAGAGTTGAACTTCCATGTGGTAGGAAGGATCATTTAACCATAATTTAGATTTCATGGCGTTATTTTCAGACAATTTATCTGGAGCCTCAAATAAAAATGTTAGTTCTTATTTTAATGAGTAAACAGAATTGGGTCTAATTTCAAGGAAGTGAAGGACAATAATTTTCTTTCATACTTCCTTTGAAAATCTTTCCCTGGGATTTATTATTAAAACTTCTGGTTGACCTTTCTCAGTCAGGGAAAATACCCTTTCCAGTGATGGAGTTTTTCTTGCTTTTTAGTAGCACTAATGAGTTGAATAATTTATGAGGTTGTCATGTGCAAAAGACTTGGTAAGATTTGATACACTCTCAGTCTCTGGTGTTGGAGTGTGATTAATAAAAACCTAGAGGCATGTAATTTTTTCCTTGATGTTTAATGTGCTAATTTTACATGTACTGAATGTGTTATTTAGGTGTTTTCTAGTGGTAAAATCTCTTTCAAGTGAAAATTTAATTATCTGGAATTTTACAAACCATAGCAATGGAATTATGTAAGAAAGTATTTTATAACTCATACTCATCCTCAGATCTGCATGGTTCATACTTAAGGGCAAATTAGCTAATGGGGAAATGATTTGAAAAAAGAAAGTTTTGTAGCCTGTTATGTACTAAAGTAAAACCTAGACTAGTCATCTTCAGGTCCATTTAGTATGTGAAGACTCTGGCTGACAAAGAGTAGTGCAGATCTTAACTTTGGTTCTCCTTATTGACTTAATTATCATTTGGGCTTCTGGTTCCTTCTACAAAATTACAGTGGAACAATGTTTCATCAAAGCCTCAGATCACAAGTGCTTCCATGTCTGTGATCAAAGACATCATCTTAAATAGGTCTGATATGGCACTAAAGAGAGCAGGCTGCCTCAGCCTGAGGGAGGAAAAAAAGAAAAAAAAATCAAGCAAAGATGACAAAGTTAATCAGTCATTTCTTTGGCAATAAATAATAAGATATGCTGAGAACTACAAATGAGAAGATTCTTAGGTTCCTCAGAGATGTGCCTGCTTAACACCTGATTTATCTAAGCTTGTGAAGCCATCACAGTATGACCTTGATGAATAAAAAGCAGCTCCATAATGAAGTTGGAATTAAATTAGTTTTGATGGTATATGCATAGCTACTGTAATGCACTTGCAGTCATCAAGAAATAAGAAGAGAAAAAAAAATAAGAAGGCATTGAGTATTTTTAAAAACTAAGCGGCAATACAGTTGTTGAGAAAAAATATGAAATTTTCTGTCTTTATTCTTCCAAGAGTTTATAGTTATAACAATGGAGAAGAACATTTTGATTTACTTAATAACCTACTGCTTGTTTTATATAGACATTGATAAACCTCTTTATTGATGACCCTGAATAATTCTGTTTTAGTTGGTATATTATTAATTGGATCTCTATATTTGGAATGAAATTTGTGGCCTAAGTAGAATCCCAATAATTTATTGAAAAATTAATGATAAGGAAAAACCTAGAGCAATTACCTATCAGCTCTTCTTGATATCACTATCAGATGTTAATCTCCCACCCTTTTCTTCACCCTGTGGTTTTCATGGTCTCTTAAAATAATTTCTAAAGATTATGTAAGATAGATACATAAAAGCTACAAAATATGCTTATAACATCTATTTCACAGATATGTGGCATTTTTCATATCAAGAACTATTCTAACAAGCCACTTGTTCTTATGTTGAAGATTCAGACATATATGTAGACTTTAAGCAGATTCCAGAGTTAACTACGTTGAGCAAAAGAATTTATCGAATAGGGGCTGGAGAGATGGCTCAGTGGTTAAGAACACTGGTTGTTCTTGTAGAAGAGCCAGGTTCGAATCCCAGCACCCACATGGCAGCGAACAACGGTCTGTAACTCCAGTCCCAGGTGATCCAACAGCCTCTTCTGACCTCCGCAGGCATTGCATGACATGGGTGCACTTACCTATATACAGGCAATACACGCATACACATAAAATTAAAAAAATATATAAATAAAAAAATTTTTTAAAGAATTTATCGAATAGCTTCTACATGCCATGCATGTTCTCGGTGCTGTTTTGGGGAACTGAGCATTTCTGTAGCACATAGTTCCCTGTAGGTACTGACAGCTGAGGAAGAAGAGCGTACAGCACTCCATGCAGAAGACAGCTCCCACAGTGACATTACCACCAAAAACCCAGCCCCATGTGCATAGTAGTGGCATTAAAAATCCATAGTCTATCAAAAAGGCATTAACATTCAGCATCATGGCAGGCCGTCATTCATGCAGGTGCACATGGGAGACTGACCAGTCAGAAATGGCTTCAGTGAGAGTAATTATTTATAAATTGTCTCAAAAAAGGATTCTGCATTTGCCAGGTAAGTAGAGAAGCAAACACAGAGCTAATAAAAATTACCAATGTAGGGTACCTAACTGAATCACCTCAGTATTGTGTGTTGAGGACAAATCACTTTATATGGCTTTTAGAAAGTGTTTTAAGACTTTGGGTATGACTTAGTGGGAAAGAAAATAACTATCATGAGCAAGTCCCTGGGTTCAGTCTCCATCACAGGATAAAAATAATTTTTATTTTCAACGGTTCACATTGTCATATAAAATAAAAACCATTTAAGGACCCCAAAAATATATCTTTTGTGTATTCTGTTTGAAGCACCTATGTGCTTATTAAAACTCAATTGCTATTTTTTATATATCTCATGAGGCTTATGCACAGTATTTTTACCATCTCTTTCATCACTTTGGGTAACTGTGTCAAAGGACAAGTTTTCCAAAGACATGTCTACATGTCTGGTGTTTCCCAAGTTCTGAGATATGCTTGTTCTGTATTTCTACTTGGAGCATCAGAAGATCTTAAAGATAAAGCAGAGGTAAAATTATGTTAATGGACTTACTGTTATTTGGCAAATGACTTATCTTGCCTGTTTTAAACTAATGTCTGGTAATATTTACACATAATTGCAAATGTAATATATATGTGTATAGCACAATAAATATTTATATTGAGATGTATTGACAATGCTGAGAGCTCAATGAAGGTAATATGTTTGTGTGGAAATTGAAAACATGAACTGAAATCCCCCGAATCTGTGAGGAAGAGTAGACATGAGGGGAAAAGGCCCACACCACACAATGCAATGTATTTCACAATGGGAAAATGATACGAAAATGAGGCTGTGAACAGACAGAGCCATTAAAGCCATTGAAGGATTTGTGTTTGGGAAAAGACAAACCACAGAAATTAGGTGACCTGTTGATGGACTGATCAACCTAAAACTCAACCCAAATACCATCTTCCTGCATTGTATTGCTCTATATATGTATTTTTTTCAAGTTTTGAAATATGTTTGTACTGTATCAAAAGATCTTAAAGATAAAGCAGGTAAAGATAAAAATAAAGCAGAATTGCCCTAACTGCAAGGACATTGTGGAACAGTATTTGGTGACTCCCACAGCATATCACCCAAGAAGATGTTATACTACAGAATACCTTCATACCTTCATGGGCAATATATTCAAAAATCACTTAATATTTTTAATGTTTGTGGGTTTATTTCTTAATTTATTTCTATCTGCTTTATGAATTTTTATTTCTATTCATTATTTGCTTATTTTTATAGTACTGGGCTTGATACTAAGGGCCTCATGCATGCTAAGTAAGCGCTGTACCACTGAGCTACATCCCAGTGTTTTTTATTTCAAAAGTGCCTTTAAAATAGCCTACATCATCAGCATGCCTTCGTTATACCTTGTTTTAATAATAAAAGAGAAAGATATGTTAGTCGTCCATGTCTTCTTACTCTCCAAAGCACCTTCTACCCCTTTTCTCATAGCCCTAGGCTTTAAAACAAATTTCCCATGTTGTTTAAGAAAGTCTCTCCACTGTTTCCTTTCATGTTATTTAGTTCATCTTTATCTCTTTACAAGAATAGCCAGACTTCCCCATGTCCATTCTGCTACTCATCTGTCATCTACCCCTCTGGGCACATGTTTTAGCAGACTTCTTTCCTTTCCATCTTCCTTTCCCTTGCTGCCCCTCCCACCTCTTCCCTCCTTTCCTTTCCTTTGCTCTCTCCTTCAGGTTCTTTCCATTTTTCTAGGGGGAAAAAAAAACATTTAAAGAAAGGTAAATCGCCTGTTGTCCTTTGTGTACTAAGCCATTTGATGCACTCATTATGTGCTACTCTTTCTGGGAATATTTTATCACAGGGACAGATTCTGCAGTAAACTCAGAAATGAGTGATGCATTGATCCTCTTGTTGAGACAGGCCCAGACTAACCAAGTGTACTCTTTGTTTTTCCTCAAGTAAAATGTACCACATGACTTTTCACATAATGAAATCATGTTTTAAATAATTAAACACTACCCTAACCTTCATGGCTAATCAAAATTCTACTGAGGAATATCCATCCTAAAATGCAGACAGATTTGATATTTACCATCATGTATATTCTTAAATATATTTTAAATACATTTCATCAGATTTCCTTTAAGAAGCATAGAATGCAGTTTTCTACATTGAGTCTGTTAGATTGTGTTAACATTTCATACTTAAATAGTGCTTAAATATACCTAAATTCAATAACATTTTCTTGCACCTTTTTAATTGCATTTTTTCTATTTTAAAATGCTGCTTATGAATATCCCCTTTGTTGGTCTGCTCTAAGAAATATTGCTTACATATGAATATTTTGAATTAGGAATAAATGAAATTCTGTTTTTGCTGTCAGAATCCAATGTAAAAATGCAATGCATGCCTTTAAAGTCACTGTACTCTATTAGCAGGCCTGTCAATATAAAAAGTGCATTCCGTTTCCACCTCTTGCTCTAATAACCTGTGTTACTCTGAGGCAGTTCACATAATCAGAGTATATTGTCAGCTTCCTGGAGTTGGGGAAGCATGAAATGAAAATCACGTTAATATTGATCCAATTCTTTTACTTGCAAGTGTCCTTGATGTCCTTTTCCACTGAGCAATAACTGTTGGTGTTAGGTGGCCATTTTCTTCTCTCCTTCCTTAAATTCAGTCACTTGTTACAAGTATAACTCATCTGAATAAAAATTTAATGCTCAGAATAATTTCTGTGGACACTGAGCCTTAATTAATACCCAGATGCTAATGCTAAATATTTACTATGCCCATGAAACATAAGGGAGGTGCAGTTTAAAGCAAACAAAAGTCTGTACAAGTTCCTCTTTGGTAAGTGCTATACTGCATTGTTTGTGAAATAATGAAGTATCACCAAGTAATGACTCAGATCAGAGTGCCATTTCTGAATCAACTTCATTGTAAATGTCAATCTGACATCTCGATTTTTTAATTTTATGGAAGTATAGATAATATCTAATTTTTGTTACTCACACAATTCTGTGTCAACAGTAATAAACTGTAATGGGAAATTTGTTTAGATCCAATTCCTTTGTATTGAAATACCACAAATAAAAAAGGTGGAGTTTGAACGCTGACCATACAGCTTTCATATCTGATATGTTAAATTTTTCAGTAACTGCTTTGATTTTTACACAACGTTTGTTTGTTAACACAGAAGTTATATTTTTTTAATGTAAACAGACTGTTTCATTGTGGATGTTTGTTGCTTATAACTTTTTTTTTAATGTGTATGACTATATTGCCTGCATGTAAGTGAGTGCACCTGTGTCATGCAATGCCACGGAGGTCAGAAGAGGACTTCAGATTCCCCTGGAACTGGAATTAAGGATGGTTCATAGCCGCCATGTGGATGCTGGGAATCGAACCCGGGTCCTCTGCAAGAACAGTCAGTGCTCTTAACCATTGAGCCATCTCTGCAGCCCCATAACTATTTTAGATAGATGAAACATCCAATAGTGTAGAACATAGAATAACGTTTCAGATTTCTAGTCTTTCCTTTTAATGTAGTGTTGTGATTTTTTTAACTAATTTTTTTACCACTGTGATTTTCCTACTGAAAGTTCTGTTTTCCTTGTTTAAGTATTTTATTCATAAAATAATTTTCTCAGTTTAAAATAACCGCTTTATATCTTAAGGAAGGAAATAAATACATTCTCTGTGCTATGAAATCAAACTCTAAAAGTAAGTCTAGAATTTAAATTTCTTAAAAGAGAAATATTTACTTGATAGTAACCAATTGTGACAGCAGTGTATCCCACACATGTATCTGTGGCTTCTGTCTCACAAAGGCACTGAGGTCAGCATAAAAGGTCTTTGAGCAGTACATTTCTCCATATAATAAAAACATTCTTTCATCTTTTTGTTAAATGTTCAAAATTGTAAACTTTTCAGTAATAGACTGATTCCTACATATTATTGCATGAGATCGTGTCACCATACCTAATGTAATTAGTTGAAAGATATATTTATCTTGAAATCTTTTCCTTTTGGTAGAAGTTAAATAATATCGTTTAGAGTTACAAAAAGCACTGGTCTGTAAAGGCATTTGTTGCTCTGACTTGAATTTTAATGGGAAAAAGTAATCTTTATTTTAACATTTTCCAGAGTATTCATATCACTAATGCTTTTAAAAGAAAGTATTTAGTTTTGAAAATTAATGGTGGTATTTTATCTGACTTTCATTAGGTTAGTTTTTTTCAAAACACATTGAACAAGATTAAAATATTGTGAAATGGTATATATTGAAAAGAATTTATCTTTTGAAAAAGAATGCTCTCTTGTGAAGCTAATTTCCAGATGCTTAGAAACTTTAGGATTTCCCAAGTAGGCATTTAGACAAAATTAAAATTAAGTTAAATTTCTACTCATCCAACCTCCCTGCAAAGACCTCCTTCAAAAGATGAAAAAATTCTGTGTTAAACATGTTTTCACTGAAAAATCATAAGATCTTTCCCTTCAAATGTTGAGGATTTTAAATATTTATATTGCTAGCATGACTATGTATAAAACAGAAAAAATCCACTAAAGATGTTGATATTGTGCCAGGCCTGGTGTCCAGGCTGTAATCCCAGCTACACCAGAGCTGAGGTTGGGGCATTGCTAGTTGATGGCCTGCCTGTACTTCACCATGATTTCAAGACCAGCCTCAGAAATTTAGTGAGAACCTGTCTCCAGTTTTTTTGTTTTGTTGTTTTATTTTTATTTATCATTTTTATTTTATGTGTATGAGTGTATTGCCTGCATATATGTGAGTGCACCTGTGTCGTGCAATGCCGTGGGGGTCAGAAGAAGGCTTTGGATTCCCCTGGAACTGGAGTTAAGGACGGTTCATAGCCACCGTGTGGGTCCTGGGAATCAAACCTGGGTGTTTTTAATGTAAGAAAAGGGGCTAGGGATATAGCTCAATTTTAAAGTACTTGCTTAGAATGCATGAGGCCCCAGGCTAAAGGCTTAGACCCAATAATAATCATAATACTCATAATAATAACTAAGTTAAAAAACTAAGTTAATGCCTATGTAATTTATTTAATAATAATTTTAATGAATCAAATGGTTTGGGTGTAGGGTAATCCAGTGTAAGCTGTTTGCATTGTACTGCATTTCACAAGTCCTTCATAGTGCACATGCTACTGTTCTTCTGTCTTCAGAAATGTCCAGTCTAGTAACAGAGCTGGAAGCTCATCTTTCTTCATGGTGATCATGAACAGACAATTAGGAGAATATGATGGAAGGAAGTTTCACCCCCCAAACCCAAAGAAGCCATCACTAGTTGCATACCTAATGTTGGCTAGGCATACACTAGGACTTCAGATCATGCTTTATCTTACTTAGCTTTATGATCCTCAAATATTAGCCTACTTTCTTTGCTCCTTTTACATAAATCTTGTTCAACAATATTGTGAACAGTAAAGCATTGACTGTGTTCCTGTTCAGTTTCATTTTGTGTACTTAGTATACTCAATATTCTTGCTTTGGTCTTACTATACAGCCCTGGATGGCCTTGAACTCACAAAGATCCCCCTGCCCTTGCCTCCAGGGTACAGGATTAAAGGCGTACACCACCACACCAGTCCCACTCTCTCATCTTTGCAATTGTCACATGAGACTTGGGTTGGAAAATGATCATTTATTCTTCTTTCACAGTTTGAAAAATAAAGTCAAGAGATTGATTTGGGTTTTAAGAAAATGTTTATAATGGGTATTTAAAAAAAATAAAGAATGATAAATCAATCGCAAAGTCCAGTTTCCTCACTTACGAGAAAACCAAGAAGGACCAAGAAAAATAAGGTAAGCAAGGGTGTATAACATGATCGGTGGCTGTATTATAACTAGTATTTTCATGTGCTTTCTCAGCAAACATTTGTTGCCACTTTATTTGATGCTTGAGATGGAAATGAAATTCACTAAGAAGATGAAGCCGGGCATTGGTAGCAGAGGCAGGCAGATTTCTGTGCAGTCAAGGCCACTCTGGTCTATATAGTGAGTTCTAGGCCAGCTGGGGCTACAGGGAAACCCTGTCTCAAAAAGATCCAAAAAAAAAAAAAAAGAAGAAGAAGAAGAAGAAGAAGAAGAAGATGATGATGAAGATGTAGTTCAGGGCAGAGCACCTGCCTTGCATGTGAGAGGTTTCATCCCCAGTGCTTCACCAAAGGAAAACAGTAACATAAATTCCACTAAAAAATCTTAAAACGTTTCCAAATAAGTAATGATAATATACTACAACCTGTATCTAAGAAAACAGCTTTATAATATCAGACAAAGCAGAAACTCAAGAGAAAGTACATGTGTGAGACTTAAAGGTTTGAGACAGTGTGGCAGAGCTGAGGACCAAAGAATTCAGCTCTTGGGGAAGATGAAGTATAAAGAGGCCAAATCAGTAAAAGAGAGATAGATATTACAGGAGCTAAATCAGGAGCCTCAGGCACATTTAAATTGTATGGACAAGATTGAAAATGTATTGTTATGTAGTTGATAGTC
>NW_008335784.1:1401120-1410799 GCF_000622305.1 Nannospalax galili | reverse complement strand
CACACGCAAAAAAAAATACCACACAGAGAGAGAGAGAGAGAGAGAGAGAGAGAGAGAGAGAGAGAGAGAGAGAGAGAGAGAGAAAACTTTTAAATAAGTGACAAATTGAGCCATATTCTACTACATGGTATGCTTAAACTGGCTTATGGAGTTATATCTTCTCTGTTTGTCCATTAGCTACATTTATATGATTTATGACATCTATTGTGAATCAGTTTTTAATTTTAACTATAGAACAATTGAAATAAATAATGTTTCCTTTATATTATTTGTTTATATTTATCAATATAAAATCATGTAATCAGAGAAAACTAATCGTTTGGGGCTGGAGAAATGGCTCAGTGGTTGAGATCACTGGTTGCTCTTGCAGAGGACTGGGGTTCAGTTCCCAGCACCCATGTGGCAGATAACAACCATCCAGTTCCAGGGGATCTGACGCCCTCTTCTGATCTTTGCAGGCATCGCATGACATGGATGCACTTACATTCCTACAGGCAATAAACTCATACACATAAAATAAAAATAATAAAATATTTTAAAAGACTAATGGCTTGATCTTAATTTTCAGATATTCCAAGTGGGATTAGTCTTCAATAGTATTTGATAAGTGAATGTGCCCACTTTGTCACTTTTATATTGTAACTTAAGCTTATTTAAAATAACAATAAAACTAAAGCAATCATCATATATTTGTATAATATTAGAATATACTAACAACACTGGAAACATTTTGGTTCTGTCACTTCACTTTTAAAATATGCATCGTTGGGGCTGGAGAGATGGCTCAGCAGTTAAGAACACTGACTGTTCTTGCAGAAGACCCGGGCTCGAATCCCAACACCCACATGGCAGCTAACAACTAACTGCCTATAACTCCAGTACCAGGGGCTCCAACAGCCTCTTCTGTCCTCCGCGGGCACTGCACAACACAGGTGCACTTACATGCAGGCATAACACTCATACACTTAAAATAATAAGCAAAATATTTTTAAAGTATACATTGTTTAGGGCAGGGCAGAAGATGTAGCTCAGTGATACAGTACTTACCTAGCATAGGTAAGACCCTGGGTTCAGTCCCCAGCATGACAAACTAAAAAATAATTAACTTAATTAAAATATGCTTTGTTTCACATGGTTTCCTGGTGGTTAAGAGAAATTTTATGAAAATGATTAAGTTCAGAAAATGCAGTCATTTATATTAGATAACATTTAACATACAGAGCTTCAAATATGTCTATGTATCTTTATGAATACGTCTATATGTAGAATGCTTTCATGTATTTATTCCATGATATAAAAAGAAAGCAAATCTAATTTGAGATTTGATTTTATTCATCTATAAATTAGTGATGCTTCTTTCTTCTGAAACTTAAAGTTTTTCATGGCATTTTAATATTTTCTTAAGAGAGAAGCATATATGTCTTTCCTATCTAGCTTAACACATGATTCACATTTCAAGTCTAAGGCATTCTGGTGGTTTGTGGTATTCGCTTGTTAATTTCTTGATGAATGGCTAAAGAGGCCACGAAGTGCAGTCGGTCCAACATGTCTTCTGAAGATAGATGATCTCAAATAAACTCTCTTCCCAATCACATTTTGATTTGTTAGGTGATAAACCAATTCTTTCTAAGGACAGTGTTTACAAGCCTTGTAATGAGACAGCCCTCTGAGACCTTACCTCTTTTTCCTGTAATGTTGATGAATGGAACTCTAATTCATAAAGGATATTGTGATTGAAAAGCACCTTTAAATCTCATATAGTCTAATCTAGACAAATGTTGTTGCAGTTCCATAAAATTGGGACGTTTACTGAGCTGCAAACTAATCACGCTTCAGCAGGGGTGATAAGCTTGGTGTGCTAATACTGGTTTCTTTACTAAATATCTTGTAAAGACTTGAATGTTTGCTGCTTCCATCCTAGAAAGATCAAATTGAAAGCTTGCTCCTTTCCAAGCTCACTTTCCTTCTACTACATTTTCTTTATAAGTAGATTTTTTATTGTGGTAACACAGAGCCACATAAAGCTGCTCTTGGTTTTTTTTAACATGCTAGTGAATACAAGGAAAAACTTGGTTTATTTGCCTGACTGAAAAACTTTTCTTTTTAATGCAAGCAACTGCATTCCCATTCCAAACTGAAACAAATCAGCAAGATTCTAGGGCGTCTTGGAAATCCTGATTTAGAAATATCTAGAAGTGATTCCTGTGTCTCATTTTACTCGATTATTCAAGATTTACTAATGCTTGCTTCTTTCCAGGCATTGTGTTAGTACTGATAATACAAAGGCAGAATCATGATTCTATGATTCATCAAAGCGCATCCAGGCTACATAGAGATAAATATGTAAGCAACTGCAGTACCTCAAGTGCCAGGTTCTTCAGCAGTCAGATTGGTGAGGTGTGGGGAAAGCATACGGGAAGGAGTTAACAAATCCAGGAAGGGAGTAGGCAGGGAGAGTGTTTAAACCTGACTGCTCAGTTCAGCATGCTTTGTGTGCACCTGCTGGGTGCTAGACCGTGAGAGTACAGAGATGAGGTGGTAGCCTAGTGCAGAAATCCAGCTTTTTGAAGACACTACCTCCACAGTGTGGCCAAGCTTCTAGAAACTGTGGCCATACACACAGTTACTTAAGAAAGGCAGTTGTGAAAGGCAAGTTTGGAATAGAAGAGGAGAGAGGAATATACCTTGCATTGAGAATAACGTTAGCACAGGTTAAGAGGTATATGAAAGCATGATATATTTTAGAAGCTATACAGGGCCCAGTATTTCTGTGGGAGAAGTGGTAACAGGTAATACTAGGCTGGTAAAAAAGAGGATAAGAGGAGTTTATGTTTCATCCTCCAATACAAGCCCTGCTTTGAGTGTTGTTGATTGCTGAGAGTTAACCATTTTAACAGTATAGAGGGTCCCCCAGTAAAGCATCTATGGAATCCTTTGTGCCAAATGACTGGAAATCATGCAGTGGGAGTCACCACACAGGAAGAAACCTGGGTATTTGACTTCAGTGGTACAAGAGGTGGAGCAAGCTAGATTTGGCCCAGGAGGGGAAATGTTCAGATACTATTATGCAGGTGGAGAGGCACCTGAGCTATTTGTAACTGCATTTGGCTCTAATTAAGCCACTACCCAACAAGCAAAGGGATCATAAAGATAGCTTCCCCCAGGAGATTAATGTGCTGGTTTTACATCACCAAGAGTCAAGTAAAATTAGTATAAGACTTTGAAACATTTTGGGCTTTACACTTAATCTTTTCTTCCAGAGTAAGAATTATCCATGAGCCAGTACAAGAAGTCCATCCATGTAGCCTGCTTAACCTCATCTCCACTGAGGTGTTGATTTGTAATAATAGTATTTCTCTCTAAAGTTTTTCTTAAAATATATATTTAACCATTTGTCACTTTATAGTTAAACTGTGTATTCCCCATGCTCTCTAACTGGCTGCTGTCTTTCATCAGCAGAAGATGAAACACAGTGTCCCTGCAACCAGGGTTACTCCCCAGTGGTTTTGGACATAGCCGTCCTCTTTACCCTGTGGTTTCACTTTTCTGTGGTCTTTCTTTGTGCCATTTTATTCATATTTTAGCAAACAGAATTGATCCTCAGTCAGTGGCAGAAAGAAAAGCTGCATAGGAGAGGGAGAGGGGAAGGAAGAAGAAAAAATGTATTAAAGAGTTTAGTGAATGAATCATGAGCAGGCTAGCAGTCTGTTTCACAGGGCAGGTTTTATAGCACATAGATATGCTTCTAAGAAAGCAGTTGAGTACATATCAGCCGTGATGGGTTGTTAGAAGGCCTTTGGTATGGGCCTAGGAAAACTGACCAGAAATATTGTGAACTGTAACAAGAGAGCATTATGGGCAAGAGTCATTTCATGATCTGGGAGCAATTGCCTGTGTGAGTAATATCATCATCATCTGGAACTGTAGTACAGTGCCACCATATTGATACTGATTTCCTTAGGCTCCCATTTCCAGGAGCATATTCGCCACATCAAAGGAGTTATGAAGGCATTCTAGTTAATGCTGTCTCTCAAATATAACCTAATACTGTAGGTAGAATATAGTAAATGGTGGTGTTTTCCTCAAAATTGAACTTCAACTTCAAGAGATAGGCAAGATTGGATGAAATGATATGAGGTTTTCTTGCCTGTGGACCTGTTTATGTCTATGTATGTATGCAGTTTACTTACAGTTTAAACAATTTTAGATTGTCACAAAACAAAGCAGGTGTTTGAATGTAAATGTGGGAATAATTGTTAAGCAGTCATATCCATGAAGGGTTCATATGCACTGGTTTCTAAATTTTATATTGATTGACATTAACATGTCAATTTCTTAAGTTTCCATTTTCCAGCTTATTTTGTGTGTTTTGATATTGTGTTATATTATTTTGCATACCAAAACATGTATATGATTTCAGAAAATTCATTTATGGTTCATGAATTGTTAAAGGAACTGCTATTCTGCTGAAGCCTTATGTGAGCGTCATCCCTAATATATGTTTCTGTAGCTCTCAGTGACACCATTTTTACACTCAGATGTGAATACTTCCATGCTTTTTTCATACCTGTTTCATCTACTTTCAAAAACTAACTGATCAGTTAATTACATAATTCACACAAGATATGGCCATATAAATTTTATAATTTTATGGGTCAGAAAACTTAATTTGAAGTGAGATAAACCTATTTTGTAGAAAAATGCACTGATTTTAGAGTCATAAGGTATGGGTTATAAACTAGTCCTGATGGAGGAGGCCTATAATCCCAGCTACTGAGGAGGCTGGGGCAGGAGAATCACAGGTTTAGGGTCACCCTGGGAAATTTAGAGAGACCTAGTCTCAAAAAGTAGAAAAACAGTTAGTTATAGATAAAATTCAGTGATAGAGCATTGTAAAGAAAAAGGAAGGAGCCAGGCATGGTGGTATGTACCTTTAATCCCAGCTCTTGAGAGGCAGAGGCAGATAGATCTCTGTGAGTTTGAGGCCAGCCTGGTCTACAGAGAGACCCAGTCTCCAAAGAAAAATGGGGACAGGGTAGAGTGATTATCTGTCCACTTACAGTGCACTCATTTGTAAAATAGTAAGTGATTAACCTTTCTCACAGAAATCTAAGCAAACAAGATAAAGAAGTTTTAAAGGTCTGGAGAGATGGTTCAGTGTTTAAGAACACTGCTCTTGAAGAGATCTGGATTTGGTTCCCAGCACCTACATGACAGCTAACAACTGTCTGAAACTCCAGTTCTAGGGGAATCCAATGCCCTCTTCAGACCTCTGTGGTCATTGCACGACACAGGTGCATTTACATACATGCAAGCAATACATTCATACACATAAACTTTTTTAAAATAATAAATGAGTTTTTAAGTATTTAAAATGTTCTATAATTGTAAAGGAATAGCAAATGCATCATATAATGAAGAAAATGTTATCTCATACTCAGTGAATGCAGATACAATCACAGTGACCTAAATTGTTCTCCTTTGCTTGTGCTTAGGCACCGAGGAAGATGTAGTAAAGTCAAAAAAAGCATTCAGAAGTCAAGCAATAGTGAACCAGAATGCAGAGGCAGAGCTCATGCTGGAAGGAGATGACGATGCAGTCAGTCTGCTCCAGGAGAAAGAAATTGACAACCTTGCAGGTACTTTTTAAATACACTTTTTCTGCTTATGAGTAATATGTAAAAGCCACTTAATTTAAAATCTATTTCCTGGTGAATAAATATGTGTCAGTAGTGTTCACATTGCTCAATCATGTAACTGTTAATAATGTCATATCTCTTGCTCTCTAGTATAGATGAGAGGAACTCAAACAAACATATTTTGCTAATGATAAATGAATAACAGCATGAACTTTTAATGAAATAAAGATCAGTGCTTTATGTGGGGGGAAGTAATACATCGTATAAGTTGCTCATATATAATAGCTATTATCACTAGGAGATGGACTAGGATAATAAATCCCTTGACTTCCATGTATCTCTAACCTGCTAACAGCCATGAAGAATAGCCCCTTCAGCCAGGGGACCATGACATTTGCCAGCCCCTCCTGGCTATATTCTTTGAGATATCTTCCACCTCCTGTTTTGCTCTGACCTCACACTGCTCAACTCCCATTACTAACAGGTAATCTCAACTTCACTTTGTCCTGGTGCTGGTCCAAGACACACTGAGAACAGTATCTACCATGGCCTGGTAGGGTGTGAATATCTTACAGTTTTAGCAGATGAATTTTTGTTTCTTTGCTTCAAACTACTCTGACATCTGATGAAAGCAGATATCACAAAGATGCATACACAACTACAAGCATGGTTTTACAGCATTCACTGAGCCCAAGAAACCAAACTATAAAATCTTATCCTACCTCGATCTCAGGTTTAAAGCTCCTGCGTTAACTGTAGATGATGACACATACATCCCAGCATCTAGGAGGTAGAGGCAAGAGGACCTGAAGTTCAAAACCAGTTTATGCTAATACTAATACCCTATCTCATACAAATAAACAACAAAACTCCCTGCTTTAGAGTTGCACACCTCATATTGAGTCTTTTCCTCTGCTTTCAGCTCATGCAGCATTGGAATCAAAAATAACAGTGGGCTTTCATGCATCTTTCTGTATATAATATTATATTTCTTTGTTTCCAGGAGCTTACTGAAAAATCATCTGGTATTGCTGTATTAAAGTTTCTAGTGATTTATTTCTGCCAGTTAGGAATTTCTCTCTTTACCATGGAGATATTACTGTTCATTGCAAAGAGGAGATGGACTACCATCCTCCCTCTGCTGGGTTATAAGTAAAATTATTCTACAGCCAGGTCTTGGATATACCTGTCATTACATTTTTGTATCATGAAAACTGTTCTTCCTAATTTTAAAGTCCATTTCCTGTTTCCTAAAACTATTACCAAATATTAGTCTCAAATTCCTAAGTAAACATTCAGATGTTAATTATGGAAATGTAAACAACCAAAGTCTGTTGCTTCATATGCCTGAAGGTGGACTCCTCTTTTCCTGGTCTCATTGTTGATCTTAGAAATCATAGGAAACTCAAAAATGTGATGCCTGACTTTCATAGATAATGTGTTGTGTTTCCTCATTCAAATGTGCTAGCGCGTATGTTTTATAATTATATACTTTGGTTTACACATTGCCTGGCCCTTTGTTCCATAGGAAATAGCTAGTCCCTTCCAGCCTATCATAGTAAAATCTGCTCAGTAATGCTTACAGTGCACCAAATAGTAATCACTCTTTTGTGTTCCTCTCTTTTAATAATAGCTAATTATTAGTTTCTGTTTATAAACAAAATATTAAAAGCATTAAGTTCAGAGTTCTAGGAGCAATGAAGTTACCCTTGAGATAAACTTATTTAAATAGTAATGTATGTTGTCATCACAGTGATATTACATAAATTTCACTTAAACACAGGTTGTACAATGCCTGGCCAGTTCACTGCATCAGCACTCTTCTGACTGCTTCCTTTGAGCAAATCTGTGCTTATCCATATCCACTGAGTCCCGACTCATCCTCTTCCTTCAGGACCCCTGTCTCTGAAAAGTCTCACAGTGTGCCCTGAAATGCTCATTCCTTGACTAGGCCATAGTGTTTGTTTCTAAATCAGTAGTCCAAGATTGGAACTGTGAGTGCAGTAGAAAAGAAGTGCGAGGTAGATGTTTCACGAAGGGAGAAGAGACACAGGAATTCCTTGCATTCTTTACAGGAATACGTAAATGCATTTGTAAATGCCAAGCCCATTTATTAATCTCCACTGCCATTACTGACATTGTTACATAAAATTCATTGCAAGAACTTAACTACAGAGCAGGATTACCTAGGTTCAATGAAATCAACTATTAATAATGTTTAAACCACACAAATGCATAACATTTTTACTCTAAGAAATAATTGTCAAGATCATAGTTATTTATGTCTCAGAAAGTAAATTTTTAAAATAACATCTTTCTTATTCTTAAGTTATTCTAAATGCACTGATACCATTATAGTGCCAAAAAGAACTGGACCTTTACAAGTCCGAACTAAAAAGCATGAGATCCTAAAATTTGTGTATACTTTCAGTATAATCTCATTTTTATTTCATGTCTCACAAATATTCTACAAAATTGCAACTATTTGCATCTCAGAAATGAGATTTAGAGACTTTTTATCTTTTTAACTCAGTGATATGGTTGTACATGTCATATGAGTAATGTTCCATCAAAATTTACAGATTATTCAGATTTTTTTTATAAAAGAAATGGAATATTTAATGAAACAAATATATAATAACTCAAATTTGAAAACATATATGAGACAGCTTCATGCTTTTGCCTTCTTTTTTGGGGAATTATTTTCTTAATCTTTTTTTTTAATCTTTAATAACTACATGATTAAAAGAAGTATTTCGCTACAGCTTTAACATATTCAGTAACACACTCCAGAGCAAGAGTACATCTCTTTCACAAGTGGGTGCAAGTTTCTAGGTTCACAGTTGAATTAATAGTTATACAGTATTGCCCTGTAAGACATAAAATTAGATGAGTTTTTAACCTTTAAAAAAGATCTCCATTTCATTTTAGAATATATTGTTCCTTGCAGAAAGACTCATTGTTTTTGCTACTAACACTGAGATGTTGGCACATGCATCTCTAATCTGTATGTATCTGATTATTACTAGTCATAATCGGTTGCACTTGGGTCCTTGGCACCTGTGTATGTCTATAAAGTCATCGGGTAGATTTCAATGGTAATGTTTATCACCTCTACTAATAAGCATGATGTAAATTTCCATGCTTCCTCATATATTTTTTAAAATTTGTTGATTTCTGTGTGTGTGTGTGTGTGTGTGTGTGTATCACACAGAACATCCCAAACCCTCTTATTCAACTATACACCCACTTCCCAGATGGCACCCTCCCATAGCCTCCCTCCCCCCACTAGAGCCCTTACATTCTGATATCCCTGCTACTGTCTGCTGTGCTGTCAGCACCCCCAGCCATTCCGCACTACTTGCCCTTCTGGTGAATCTAGTCAGCCTATCTAGAGGTCTTTGTTTTAGGAGGGTTAGCTGTTCCTCTAGCAGCAATCAGTTGTCAATATTCCTTTAGATAAGATTAGGGTCTGCTGTTCATTTTCCCAGTTCTATGCTGGGTTACTATCTGGGAGTCCCTTTGGCCACCCTGGCCAACAACTCAAAAGAAGGTATCTCCTATCTGGCATTGTTGCTTGTTATGTAGCCTTTATCTATGCATATGGACTCTTAAGAAATTATATTGTCCCCTTTAATCTTTGGTTATACTCTCCTTTTGGGTGTTTAAGGCCATACAGTTGGCCCAGATAAACCAATTTATTTTTACTCTTAAGGTCTTTTCAGGGTCTGTTTCTCAGGGGCCACATGGACTTGGGAGGAGCCACTGGCCCCTTTCTTTTACCAGTTCCATCTATGTGAAGATAAGTCAAAGGTCCTGCTCGACCATGGCTGCCTTTGCTTGGAAGCATGGAGGAAATGATTCCTCTATGTTGACCCTTATCTTTGTAGATTGAACACTGGTTCAAGTCCATCTGGTGTGGTCTCCTCGGCCTCTTTAATCAAGAGGACAAATGACCCACCACAATTACAGGGCATTTTGAGAGATGCTCATAGTCCCCTGGAACTAGTCGACCTAGGAGGGCAAGGAGCAAAAACTGT
>NW_008335784.1:1399475-1400967 GCF_000622305.1 Nannospalax galili | reverse complement strand
ATTTCTTGATATACTATGTATAATTTGTCAGTAGGTTGTAGGAGTAAAATGGTTCCCTCTGGTTTTCAAAACTAGCTAGGCATTATTTATCTCTTGCATTGTGTCACCCCTCCATCATGGTTTTCCCACTTGTGCTGGATAGCTTTAGTGTCAACTTGGCACACTTGGGTTGAGGGAGCCTCAATTGGGGAATTGCCTCCATTGGACTGGCCTATGGCCATGTCTGTGGGGCATTTTCTTGATTGTTGAGTGATGTGGGCGGGTCCAGCCCCCTGTGGGTACTGCCACCACTTGGCAGGTGGGCCTGTGTTGGATAAGAGAGCAAGCTGAGCAGGGGCCAGGGGACAAAGCCAGTAAGCAGTGTTCCTCCATGGACTGTGTTCCAGTTCCTGCTTCCAGGTTCCTGCCCTGAGTTCCTACTTTGGGCACCCTGATGAACTGCAACCTGGGAGTTGTAAGCTCTAAATAAACCCTTTCCTATCCAAGTTGGTAGTCGTCAGAGTATTTTGTCACAGCAATGAAGAAAAAAACCAGAACACCACTTATGGTGCCCCCATTTTCCCCCTTTCTCCCTTAATAATATGCTTCTCCTATGGTCCTACCTCTCTTGAGCTCCTTCTTTCCCTTTATCCCCTAGGTTCCTTGTATACCCTTCCCTCCGCCCCCCCCCTTAAACTAACCCAATTTTTATCCATATTTCCCTTACTAATGTCTGTTTCTTACTGTTCTCTTTCAGGTTCTTTCTTTTCCTTTACCCCCCTGTTTCTTTTCCATTATCCTCGTTCCTGTAGTTAAGTCTGGATACATACTCACTTACCAGGGTTTGGTTCTAGGATCCACATATGAGGGAGAACATTCATTGATTTTTTTTTTCTGAGTCTGTGTTACTTCAGTTAGTATAACAGTTTCTAGTTCCATCCATTTACCTGCAAATTCCCAGCAGTGGATGAGTCTTCCCTTTTCTCCATATCCTCTCCAACATTTGCTATCATTTGTTCTCTTGATCTTAGCCAGTTTGACTGAGGTAAGATGAAATCTTAAAGTGGTTTTAATTTGCATTTCCTTAATTATTAGTGATGTGGAACATCTTTTAAGATACTTCATAGACATCTTTACTTCTTCTTTTGAGAACTCTCTGTTCAGCTCCTTAGCCCATCTTTTAGTTGGGTTACTTCTTGTCTTGATTCTCTGTTTTTTTAGCTCGTTATATATTCTGGATATTAAACCTCTATCGGATGTGTTTTCTGTTTGCTTCCCTGGTTGCCTCCTTTGATGTACAGAAGCTTTTTAGTTTAATGAGGTCCCATTTGTTAATTCTTGGCCCTGTTTCCTGAACAATTGATGTCTGGTTTAGAAAATCCTTTCCTACACCTATATATCTTGTAGGTTTTTCCCAATGTTTTCTTCTAACAGCTTCAGAGTTTAAGGCTTTACATTGAGGTCTTTGATCCATTTGGAATTGACTTTTGTGCAAGGTGAAAGATAGGGGTTT
>NW_008335784.1:1398082-1398780 GCF_000622305.1 Nannospalax galili | reverse complement strand
TCTCTGACTGCTTGTCATTGGTATATAGAAAGGATATAGACTTTTGTAGGTTAATTTTGTAACCTGCAACTTTACTGAATGTGTTAATAATTTCTAGGAGTTTGCGGGTGGAATTTTTGGCATCTCTTAGATATAATATCATATCATCTGCAGAAAGATACAATTTGATCTCTTCTTTTCCAATTATTACTCCTTTAATTTCCTTCTCTTGTCTTACTGCTCCTGAAAGAGTTTCAAGTACTATGTTAAAGAGAAGTGGAGATAGTGGGCAGCCTTGTCTGGTTCCTGATTTCAGTGGGAATGCTTCCAGTTTTTCTCCATTTAGAATGATGTTGGCTGTGGGTTTGTTATATATGGCTTTAATTATGCTGAGGTATGTTCCCTCCAGTCCAATTCCCTCTAGGACTTTGAACATAAATGCATGTTGAACTTTGCTAAAGGCCTTCTCTACATCTATTAAGATGACCATGTGGTTCTTGTCTTTGAGCCCATTTATATGATTTATCACATTTATTGACTTATGTATATTGAACGCTCCCTGCATCTCTGGGATAAAGCTGACTTGATCATGGTGAATGATCTTTTTGATGTGTGTCTGTTTGCAGTTTGCAAGTACCTTGTTGAGAATTTTTGCATCTATGTTCATTAAGGATATGGGTCTATAGTTTTCTTTTATGGTTGTATCTTTACCTAGCTTT
>NW_008335784.1:1383145-1396855 GCF_000622305.1 Nannospalax galili | reverse complement strand
CTTCTCCTGTGGTCCTACCTCTCTTGAGCTCCTTCTTTCCCTTTATACCCTAGGTTCCTTGTATACCCTTCCCTCCCTGCTCCCTTAAACTAGCCCTATTTTTATCCATATCTCCCTTATTAAGACAAAAGAGCTCTTTTGTCTTTTATAGTTTACATTGAAAAGTCCTGATGAGTTTTCCTTTATATATAACTTGTTTTTCCCTAGGAACTTTCAGTATTGTCTCTTTGTTTTGTACGTTTAGTGTTTTTACTATGATGTGCCGTGGAGAGTTTCTTTTCTGGTCCTGTCTGTTTGCTGTTCTATATGCTTCTTGTATTTGTATGGTTATGTCTTTCTTTAATTTTGGGAAATTTTTTTCCATGATTCTTTTGAAGATCTGGTCCATAAGATTATCTTGCGATTCTTCTCCTTCATGTGCGCCTATGATTCGTACATTTGGTCTTTTTATGGTGTCACACAAATCCTGCATATTCCATTCTTATGATTTCTTAAATTTTTCATAATCTTTGCTTGAGTGGTCTAGTTTGTCCACTTTATCTTCCAGTCTTGATACTCTGTTTTCCATTTCATTCATCCTATTGGTGAGGCTTTCTCCTGTCATTTCTAATTGGCTTACTGAGTGATTCACTTCCTTCTTCATTTCAGCCTGAGTATTCTTCAATATTTCTAGTTCTTTTTGAATTCATTCAGAAGTTTATCCCTCTCTTCCTTCACTTCTTTGATTTCTTTGTGTGTTCTTTAAATTCACTGAATTCTTTTATCATGTTTGTAATTGTTCTTTTGAGTTCCATGTCCTGCATTATTTCTAGGGGGTTCTCATTGTACTGCACTAGGGGACTATTGGTATTTGGTTGGGATACATTATTTTGGTTTTTCCTGTTGTTATTTTTCTCTGTGATTTTGACATGTGAATTTCTTTTGTAGTTTCTGATTCTTATGTGAGACTCAAGCCTTCAAGTTTAGGTCTGCTTCTTTTTGTGAATTTTATGTGTCTTTGTCGTTTACTTTTTGGGCATGAAAAGCTGGTTTCTCTAAGCTTCCAGTTCTTTCTTTTGATTTTATATTGGAGTGGCCAGATAGCTTTTGTCTTCAGGAGTTCCCACAGAGGCCCAAGTCAGATGAGGATCAGATGCTCTCAGGATTTCTCCTAAGGTCTGGCTCCATCCAGGAAAGATTTTGGCCTCAGGAATTTGGGAGTTGGACTGGCCTGGGAGCCTGGCCCAGGAAAGATGCTGTTCTAGGGCAGCTGGTGATGGTGCCACCCAGAGATGCAAAGGAAGATGTGGGTGGGAAGTGGCCCCAAGGGCTCCTGGAGACTGCGCTGAGGAGCTGGGTTAGTCTGGATGCAACGGATCTGGAAGAGGCAAGGTCAGCCCCTGCGTCCAGGAAAGAGGCTGGCGGGTCCTGCTGGCCCAGGGAAGTAGAGGGAGGTGAGGGTGGGTCCAGGCCCAGAAGTAGTGCTCCTAGGGACCTGAGAAGGAACTGAGTTGGTCTGGATGCGAATGATCAGGAAGCAGTGTGGTTCCCCAGGTGTCTGGGGCACCAAGACCAAGTTATTCAGATTTTAAGTTTATATCATAAACAGTTGCTTTTGAGGGGGGGTTTCTTTTTGAGACAGGGTCTCCCTGTAGTGGGGCTGGCTTGGAACTGAACCAGACTGGCCTTGAACTCACAGATATCTACCTGCCTCTGCCTCCCAAATGCTTGGATTAAAGGCAGGAGCCACCATACCTGGCACAATCACACTATTTTTATAATAGTAATATTAAACCTTAACCTGCTTCTTAGCATAATACACTGTCCTCTTCTCACAAATTCCTGTTTTGCTGACCTAGGCACACAATTAAGGAGGCTATGCGTTATAATCTTTCATGTGTAAGTACCATAATTTTATAAGTATGCAATATTACTTCATAGTCATGTTAAGTGAAAACTAAGAGAAAGAATTAATTTAGTTAAGAACAATTCTAGTTTTTGGTTTAAAAGATAAAGTCCATTTTTGTTAGTAGAAGAAGAAATCAGTGTTTGGAAGACTGTATTTACAGCAACCATTTAGTCTTCACACTAGTCCTGTGAGGGCAAGAACATTGTTACCTCCAGTTTTTAAAATGATGATATGGAGCCTGGCCTGGGAGCACAGGCCTATAATCCCAGCACTGGGAGACTGAGGCAGGAGAATCTTGAGTTCAAGAAGATCAGTTTGGGCCATGTAGAAAATTGGAGGCCAGGACTACATAATATAAACTTCTCTGTTTCAAAGGAAAAGAGGGAGGGAAAGAAGAGAGGAGCAGTGAGGATGCAGAGATCCAGGGGATTAAGTAGCTGCATGAGGTTATAGAAGAGATATGAAATCATGTATATGTGTGAGGTAGTGTGTGTATGCATGCTTAAAGAACTCACAAATGATGTGGAATCAATACCCTTTCTTTATAATCTCATTTTTATAATGGTCCCAGTATGCTAGTACTTAGAAGCCTATAAATATGCATAATACAGGGCTGGAGAGATGGCTCAGCAGATAAGAGCACTGACTGTTCTTGCAGAAGACCCGAGTTCAGATCCCAGCACCCACATGGCAGCTAACTACTGTCCATAACTCCAGTTCCAGGGTATCCGACAACCTCTTCTGTCCTCCGCCAGCATTGTGCAACATGGGTGCACTTACCTACATGCAGGCATAACACTCATACACATAAAATAAAAATAATAAATAAAATATTTTTTAAATATGCATAACACTTACAGTTTTATTAGTAGTCTACATGTTACCTAAATCCATTCTAGTAAGATTTTTTAAAGCCACTTAACAAAAGACCAATTTATATATTCCTTTGAATTATATCCATAAAAAATTTAAACATACAAATCACATTCCCAAACCCAAAAGTATCATTTTAAATAAATGAAAAACAGACATAGATAAATTTAGTATCCAAATAATCTTTAAAATATTGTCTTTAATCACAGTAAATTATGTCATATAGGAAATGAAGCACCGAAATGTCCCTTATATACAACTGTTAAAAGTTTCAAAATCTGAGTTATGGTGCCACAGTTTATTTAAGAGAATACTGTTTGCTAATGTTTTTTTATGAAACCTAGTTTACTAGTTTGTTTTGGTTTTGGGGTTTTGATGTTATTGTGGTTTTGAGACAGGGTCTCACTAGGTATCCCTGGTTGGCTGGGAATTCACTCTGTGGACCACATTCGTCTGGAACAGATTTTTTTTAATGTTGTAAAAAAAAAAAATAGAGGAGCTAGAGAGATAGCTCAGCAGTTAAGGGTACTGGCTACTCTTGCAGAGGACTGGGGTTCAGTTCCCAGCACACACATGGTGCCAAATAACAATCCTAACTCCAGTTCTAGAGAATCCAACACCCTCTTCTGACCTCTGTGGACATTGCACCACATGGGTGCACTTGCAATAATACACACACACATAAAATAAAAATAATAAAAAAAATATTTTTAGAAAGAGAATGCTTTCTAAAAATCACAGCTTTTCTTGAATGTTGTCCTTTTGTCATGTTTTCTCCATTTTGTTTGGTGCTTTCTAGTTTTAATAGAAATCAGTGTTCCGTGACTTTCCATAGCTTCAGTGTCATGTAATTTTTATTTTTCTCTTTTAGTTCCTTTTCTTCCCAAGCTGTTCCTCTCAAGAGGCAAGTTAAATATGTGTGTCTACTAACTTCTCAATTTCTTATGTTGTAACGAGTTGCTAATATGATTATAATATAGAAAAGTATGCCTGTCAGTCAAGTAATTATTATATTAATAACACCTAACTTAATTTACTTTAATTGCTTTTTGAGTTTGTAGTCATTCACCAAAGTGAATTAGCACTTAAGATTCCATATGTGCCTAAATATTTCAATTTATTAATTATACTTTTGCTTGAAATATTGAGATAAATTGGTATAACTCACTTATTTTAATCTAAAACCACAATTATTTTATATGTAGCTTAGCAGATTGTCTTTAATAATCTAAAATTCAAATAATGAACTAAATTTAAGAGATTTTTAAATATATTGAGCAGACAGGTGCATGATTACAGCCCACTGGTACAGTGTATTTCATTCCTCTTAAAAGACTGTCACATATGCTGAGTGGCAGTAGAAATACTTTACATAGCCAAATTGGAATTTTTTTTACTGTTACTTCCAGAAATTAGTAATTATTAATTTAGGGAATTCTAATGAGTTAATGGTTACAATAATGTTACTTTATCAGTTCTATACAGTAATATTTATTTATTATTTACATATATAATCTGTTATTACCATCCATTTAATTCCCAGTATCTTAAAAGATTTTTCCACTGACTTAAACTAATGTCCATCCATATTTTTTTCACCTGAAATATCCCTTCAGTCTCTCTATTCTACAGCCTCCCTCTGAGAAACAAAGACTCTCACTTCAGAATGTGAACACTAGAGTCTCAGAATAGCAAAAGTGAGGCAGTGTATTCGGTAAGCTTGCAAAATTGGGTATTGGCCTCAAATGGCAGATTTGCTGATTGAGTGCAGAGAACAGTTTTTGAATCCTGGATGTATGCCTCTTCCCCCTTTTTTAATAATCAGGAGGGTTCAATCTTACACATCACTGAGGTCTTACAGTTCCTTCTGCCCCTTATGTTTGCTTTTTATTTTCAACAAAAACCATGTGATTCATCTCTCCATTTTGCATCCTGTTTATTTGGTAACCTATCAAACATATGACTTTGCAGGCAAGCTTGGCTGTTAGTAATTTTCTACTCTAAGCTTCTAGTTTGGAGGGGTAGTTAGCAGAGTTTAAGGTGAATGACTAGAGTTACGGGCTTTAGCAAGGGTCTAGTGTTTTCTGTTCATTCATAGCTGGGCCCAAGCTGGCTCTAGACGCCTTTGAAAATGAACCATCAGATTTTATTTCTTATGCTCCCCCCATCTCCTCTTAGTTAGAACTTTTCCCAATTCTAGATCCATTTTAAACACTGAATTATTCATTGGTCAATTTTGTAACTTCCATAAGATTTTTAAACATATTTTAGAAAATCTTATTGAGATACATCTCATACTATAAAATTGATGCCTGTGCAATATACAAATGAGTGGTTTCTATATTCACAGTTACACAACAATCACCACAATTAATTTTAAAATGTTCCACTGCCCCAGAAAGCAGCTTTGTGCTCCTCGGCCACTCTCCCCCTATTTGTCTGTTCTCCTTTACATCTACTCATCTCCCCCTCCACAACCACTAACCTGCTTTGTGTCTCTGATTTGTCTGTTCATCACATTTTGTATCTGTAGAATCATATGTGGTTTTTTGTGTCTGTCGTCTTTCATTTAACTCAAGGTCATCAAGGTTCATACCATGCTGGAGCATGTTTATCCATTTTATAGAGACTGTTCTATTGTACATACACTATTTTTTTTGTCCATTCATTGAATGGTGGACATTTGGGTTGTCTTCACCTTTTTGACTGTTTATTATGCTGCTGCTGTGAACATTCATGTACAAGGTTTTATGTGAACATGACATTTCTCTTGGCTATATACCTAAGAGGAAAATTTCTGGCTCAAATAATAACTCTACACTTAACTTTTAGAGATTGCCAGAGTAATTACCAAAAGGGTTGTGCTATATTACATTCCCATCAGCAGTGTGTAAGGTTTCTGTCTCTCCACTTCACTACTTTGTTGTCTGTCCTTTTATTATTATTATTATTATTATTATTATTATTATGGCTACCCCATAACATTTTAATTGTGTCAGGCTTAGGATACAACATAAAGCCTTGTATTGAAGAAGTTTTTCTGTATGTCTTCTGTCTCCCATTAACACCAGAGTCCTTAAAGGCAGCAGTTTATATTCTGCCTCCCTTAAATCATGAAGAAGTCTTATATTACTTAAAAACCTCTCCACTGCTGGGCGTGGTCACACCCACCTTTAATTCCAGCATTGAGGAAGCAGAGGCAGGTGGATCTCTGTGAGATGGAGGCCAGTCTGCTCCACATAAAGTTCCTGGCCAATTGAGGGTATGGGGAGACCCTGTCTGTCTCAAAAAAAGTCGCTCATTGATCCTTTTGTCAAGTTTACTAAATAGGAGAACCAAGATCATTGTCTAATTAATTTATGCTCCTAGTGAAACTTACTTTAAGCTATTGAAATAAAATATTTTCGGGGGGGGGGGAGCTTTAACTATAAGGTTATCTGTCCATGGTAACTGAATCTTGCAAATGAATTGCTCAGTTCATCATTTGACTTTTCTGTGACAGAGAACTTAAAGCTAAGCAGAGCTCTCCCACTTTTGCTGATTATAGCTTTTTTAACTCTCTTAAGGCTTTCATTTATAAGGCCAAGATAGCAGTGTTTCTATCAGAAAGTCGCTTTATCACAAAGAAAATGTGTTCTATAACCAACAGATTATATGTGAGTTTTTCAAAATAAGAGATCTATAATCCTTTATACACATACTGTTAGATTGCCTCATTCCCACCCTTAGCTCAACAATCTGAAATTCAGAAAGCATGAATTCTGTGAATACAGAATGAGAAAAATACAAAAATAAGAACATATCTAATTATTAGGAGCTCTGCTAGTGCCAGCACCTCCCTGGTGACCCATGATACCCTTACTGTCTCCAAGAACATACTCTACTGTGTTCTTAGACACTGGGCCAGAGAGATGGAAGCAGCAAAATATGGAACATAAGGGACACTAAGACCCAAAGAAAATAGAATAAAATTAAAGAAACAACATAATGTTAAGGCCTAAGTGTTTTCAAAGAAATTGGTTATTTATAACAAGTCTAAGTATCAAAAGCACAGATTTATTCTGATTGTTGAGTGGAGCAGACTAAGTGTTGGAGAGAAGATGTCTAGTGTTCTTCTGCCTGTGAGGGAGCTCACCTCTGTGCAGATCCCTGTGCTGAGGACTGTCCATCCCATGCTCTACAATTCTAGCGTGGTGAACACAGCACACTTGCCTTTCATACTAGCACATGCATATTTACTTAAGATTCTTCTCTGTGTATTGTATGTAGTTTATGTTATGGGTTCTAACTAGAATTAATTCAACTTGATAGTTGTATTCAAAGAAAACTCTTAAACATTCTGGATTCTCTAAAATGCATTTTACTCAGGATTTTCCCCTGAATTTTTAAACCCATGTGTATTTCAAGGGAAATTTAATCCATATGTCCCTGACTCACTCACACTTAACTCATCAAAATGTTGTTTAGTAAAAGCTATTTGATGTCGAAAAGGCCTTATAAGTCTTTCTATGTCTTTTTTTTTCTCTCTCTTTGAATTAAAAAGTTACTTTGCCAGTCATAAATAGTGTACCCAAAGGGCTTACATTCAGCTTCAGAATTCACCAGACTCTTAGAGATGACATTCGCCTGCCCATTTCTTATGAAGGCTAAAATATTTAACCTTCTAACTTATTTTTTCTATCAGTTAAGGATCTCTAACAATAAAAGCTCGATCATGAATATCTACTTTCTGCCTCTTTTCATTATTTTCACCAACTCAACAAGTAACTTTAGACATGCAGGTATGTTATTGTAACTATATTCCTGTGTTTCCAAAAATGTATGTCCCCTTGAACCATGGACTCTGTAGTCCATAAAACACTTTTAAAATTCTCTTATTAGCAACAAGATTCTTGCTAACATAACTGTAAATTTCAAAATATAATAAAAGAACACAATTCAACTGTGTTTATTAGACATTAAGCATGATTCAAATCATATAACATTCTCACATCTTTTTTTATTTTAAGAATAAGTCATCGTTTGTTATGGTCAAGTGTTTTATAAACCACAATTGTGAAGTCTTTTCTTTCTGATGCAGCATTCTAGTTGAAACATAATTTTGGTTTTTTTTTAATTCTTCCTCTGTATAGGGGATTTCTATGAATTTATAATCATACCATTAATCTGAAAAATAGAGACAATAATCACCTGACTTATCAGTAGACCATAGTTCTCTATATATAGGGGACCAAGCTTTTGTGAGTCATAGTTTTTAGACAGCCTATAAATGAAGATATTAATCACCTACTAGAAATAGATGAATTGTGTTGTTTCTTATACTTGTAGGAAAATGTGATATAAAAGAACTACGTTCCTGTGGACAGGCTATGGACACTAGTATCTTGGAGAGTTAAGGGAAGGGGAATGGTCTGCACTGCCACACTCAAGAATACCTTGGTCCTGTCTCTGAAAGACATTAGCACTGATGCAAAGATTAGGTGAAAAACTAATTTTACCCATCCCTTAGAAACAGTGCTATACAAAAGGGTCCATAAGTCTTTCTGCATGTTGAAGAGACCTTTTAACCATTTTACTTCCATGGCATTGTGCTGCATGGCAGGTAGGAGCCTACAGAAGATACTTGACCATAACATTTCACCCTAAGTAAAAATTTGCATGGCAATCACATCATGAACAACCAGCAAAATATGTTCTGATGTTTCAGATTGCCCAATGAAAACAAGTGTAGACCTTTTTATCCTCAAAAGAGAAGATAGTGAGGATGGATAGATGGCTCAGTGGTTAAGAGCACTTGTTGCTCTTGCAGAGGGCTGGGGTTTAGTTCCCAACACCCGCATAATGGCTCCATCACCCTCTTCTCCCCTCCATGCATGCATACCAGGTATACATATATACAGGCAAAACATTTATACACATAAAATAAAAACAGAATTTTTTAATAAATAGAATTTTTAAATTATTTTTAAAAAAGAGAAGATAGTTAAACAAGCTCTCTAGATATTGTTAATTTTTTTCAAAACAAATTGTTTACATAGTTTTATTGATTAGAAAATTATTAAGTATTCTATGTCTATGTTCTTTTTTTTAATTCAAAATTATATTGTTTTCCTCTCAGTTTAAGTTACTGACTTATAAACCGGCTAAGAATAGCCATAGTGCTCTTCTGGTTCAGCTTGTACATGAAATAGAAATACAAAGAGAAACTTAAAAATAGATAATTTTTATATCTAAGTTTGGATGTGAGAATATCTCCATTTACCAGCCTAGGTGTTCTAAGGCAGGGGTTTGGGGTGGGGTGATGTATAAAGAAGAGGTAAACATGGATGGGTGATGGAATTAGCATCTATTAAGGAAAGCTGTTGTATAGGCTAAGAAGTACACAATATGGGGTTAGACTTTATACTGATTTTAAGATGCCAGGTTCTAGCAAAGGACACCAATTCATGATCTCATCTCAAGGAGACAGGAGCCAAGACTTAAATCTACTTTTTTTGTTTCCAAAAGCCTTTATTCATTTCCTTGCACCAGTGGTTTTTTATTTTTTTGCCCCTTTGATGGTTTAAGAAATGAATTAAGTAGATTATCACTAGCATTATTATAAACAAATTTTTTTCTAAAAAAGAATGGGGGAGCACAGTGAGATGGCTCAGCAAATAAAGACGTTTCCACCAACCTTGTTGACCTAAATTCGGTCTCCCAAACTCACATGGTAGAAGAAAGAACTGATTCCAGAAAGTTGTCCTCTGACTTCCACATGCTCACTGTGTCATACACAGATACAGACATGAATAAATAAATGTGATTTTTTTAGAGAGAGTAAAGAATAGTTAACAATAGAAAAATATGAGGACTACACATAATAGCAACAAGAGCTGGACCTGTTGGGCCTTTAACCCTTGTTTTCTTGTCCTGACCCTGACTTCATTGCAGTTACATGTGGTTATCCTATCAAAACAAATGTAAATATTGAACATCCCTTCCCTACAAGCCCTTATAGTAGGTGCATGGAATAAAAAGATGCACCACAGAAGTACTCTCAAGGATCTGTTCTGCTGGGTCTGTTGAAATCCAAAATTTTCAAAAGGCTATTAAAGGTTTGAAATTAGAGAGACAAGTTAAGTTGGGAGCTTGTAATTAAAACCAGTGTTATCACCAAGGAAAGTGAGAATATATAGAGCAAAGAGCCACAGGCCAGCCACAGATCCCTGCAGAGCAGCAGGTTTGCAGACGAGCAAAGAGCTGTCAGGCCCATGGTGGAGGACAAGCCAGAAGAGAACAGCACAAACTCCTGTGTCATGGAGTCCTATGTCAAGCCTTGGCTTGAGCAAGTTCAAACTGATATTCCTTTGAACAGGGATTATTTTTAATGTACTAATGTAAAAATTCTATAGAAGTGTGTATTTGGAAGAATCTGGATATAAAAATAAAAGGTTATCCACTCTTGGTGTTTTTAACTTAGTGGACTTTAGCTTATTAATCATAGTATGTTTTCCAAATGCCATCACTGCAGAAGAAGGCAGGCCTGAATCCAAGCAGCTGAATAGGAGTGAAGAACTGAGAGAGAAACCAGTGACTAGGCTTGGCAGAAAAACAAGAGGAAAAGGAGAGTCATAGAGAAGAGCGGAACCAGGGTATAGGGAGAGCAAGTCCAAGAGAGCTCAGGTCGAGAGAGCACCCGGCTTGCACAGAAAGATGCAGCTCCTGAAAGTGGACAGAGAAGAAGATAAAGGCAGGTTCAGAAAAATCTTCAGACAGAGGAAGTTATCAAACAAGTGACACAGTTTCTGCAAAATATGAGTACTTCATTTACTGCACAGCCAGGATAGACAAATGTAGAAAGGTGATTTTTTTCTAAGAAAAGGCCATACATTTACCACTCTTCTCAAAGGGATATGTAAACCTCCTCCCACCGCCAATCCCAAATAGGATCAATACCACTGCTGCACACTGTAACGCCTGAACTCTACTCTCTGATGCCTTAATCTGAGAAGCCCAGCATGCGTATGCTTTCTCAGTTTCTCGCACCGCTCCCTTTGCTCATCCAGCTCATCCTACTCTCCAGCCAAACTTGCTTCAGGCTGATGGCATCTGCAGCTAAGTGTTTGCCCCCCATCCTCCCTGCCTGTACAGGGCTTCCCTCACACCACCTGCCTGTCTTATGCACACATCACACACAGCTCACAACAATTGCCACAGCTGCCATTCCATGCCAAGGACTTCCACCAACCCCAGAATAGAAAATGTTACTCTTCAAAGAATGTCCCTAGTGTGATATTCTGCCTCTCTTGGTAGGAGGCAGTATACATAAGGTGTCATAATCCATCTCTGGAGTCAAGTTTGAACACTCTGTCTGCCATTACTAGTTGCAGGTCCATTAAGCCACCCCCATTCTCATTTTCTCAAATGCAGAGTGGGACTGATAGCAGTGCTGATGCACAAAGTGTTAGGAGAAATAAATAAGATTTCATGTACTGTGCTTTACACAGTACTTAGTTGGGCCCTACCTCTCTATGTCATAATTATTCATGTACATTTCTTATTTTTTGCCCTGTACTGCAAGATCTTCGTCTGTAAAATTCAAATCTTATACATCACTACATTCCCTTTAGTTCCCAAAACAATAGAATCCATATTCATTAATTTCTATTGACTGCATGAAGATGCTGAATTGACTATGTCTCTACATCTAATTTCCAAAGAGAGAGCAAATTATATGCTAAGGAAACTGGCATTTATAAAATTATGTCATTTTAAATGAATAATATGCATGTGGTTATAACTAGAATAATGAAGTATAATTCTCATTGGGTTTTGGTATGTTTTTAAAGTTGTGTTTTCTCTAAAATTTATTTGCTTTCATGTTTCTAAAGAACAATTTGAAATAAAACAAAAGAGTCAATCTGATATTTTATGAGTGTGTCGCCTACATATATATAAGTGCACCCATGTTGTGCAGTGCCCACAGAGGTCAGAAGAGGGCATCAGATACCCTAGAACTAGAGTCATGAATGGTTGTTAGCTACCATGTGGGTGCTGGGAACCGAACCTGGGTCCTCTGCAAGAGCAGCTAATGCTCTCAACCACTGAGCCAGCTCGCCAACCCCTTTAAGTGGTTTTTAATGTGGCATAAGAATACAACAGTGGTATGTATTATTCTCTGTATTCCATTCCAAAAATGTAGATTACATACTATATGATAGATATTGTGTTAGCTGAGGAAGATAATGCCCATCTTCAAATTGCTTAAGTGAAAGAGTAGAAACAGACTTTTTAACATGAATATTTAGTATCTTATAAGTGCTGTAATAAAAGTGTGCCCACGAATTGTGGACATAGAAGAGCAAGCACTTATTCTAGCCTTGGGTAGGAAAACGTACCCTACTCGTCCCACAGATCTAGATCATATCTTATCTTATTCACATATCTGGTCTCATTAGGAATTTACTCTTCCAAGATACTAATGATATCCTAGTGCCATAAGAGAGTCATACCTTCCAGAAGGTGAAAAATATATCCCATATGCTGTACTAAATGTAATAAAAGTAGAAACACAAATCTCAGCTGGCACACCTATTAAATCAAAAGTCACAATGGACATTAAAACTATCAGCATTTTTTAGTAACTTTGGCTTAGGAAACAACTCAAAGCTATTTTATTTAGAGTATATGCTTTGTAAAGTTTTCCTTCTATAAAACCACTGATATTCTTTGCAGAAAATATACCAGGTTTGTTGATTTCTTTTAATATAAAGAATAACTTGTACTACAAATAAATTGGAAAATATAAATGACAGAATGAAGTTAAAGTCTGTTGGATTGTATCATGGTACCTTCTAAAATTATTCACCCTAACCTTAACACATTAAATACATTTTAGCTGTTACATATTATATACAAATGCATTGACATATTCATATAAAATAGGTTCTCTACCATGTTGAACAAACATTATGCTAAAGTGCAGTATTTGATTGCTGGTTATGAAACAGGTCTCCCATGTTTTCTTTGTCTGTTTCAAATTGTGTGATAAGTTGAGTCTTTCTAGAGAGGTTTACTCAGAACTCAAAAGATTAATATGTGTTCTTCAGCATCTGTCTTGTTTTGTACAATAATCATCTCAGGAAACAATGAAAGTGTGGAGATAATTGACTGCTGTCCATCTCAGTCTTTAAGTAGATCATACTCAAAAGTCACCAAGGAGCATTAAAGACCTCTTCCTGGGTATAGGCTAGCAAGTCTGGCTTGGGATAGTTTAGTGATGCTATGTAAATGAGTGTGTTGAGGGCGAAATAGTGCTGAAGTTTAAATTCACAGCCCTTGAGGTAAATACTCTATGGGTTGCTCAAATAGTCATTTTCTGATTCAAGTAGAAATGGCTTGTAACTATTTCCATACTAGCAACATTTTTGAAAATGTCAGAGGATCCTTATTGTGATTTTTTTTTTTTTTTTTTACATCCAACAGTATTCTCTGTGAAGTACTCAATGTCTCCCCTTGAGGCATTGACTATACCTGAAACACAAAGAAAGAATCTAGGATACTTCTGGATTTTTCTAAGACCCTCCCTCTCCCACAGGGACATGTGCAAACACTCTTACTTTCTACTTTTTCAATGTCTGAAGCTTTCCTAAGATTTTAAAATAAAGTTCCAATTTCTTCATATTCTTCCATAATTTGTTTTGAAATTAAAACATTTTATTATTTTATTTCTATGGGCAAAATTTTTCCTTAAATTGATAGCTGCATACTTAAAAAATAATTAGTCCAAGGCAGTCATTGATGTTTTCCATGTTCAGTTATACTGAATTATTTCCTCATAAAATTTGTTACATTATAAAAATTATTTATAAATTTATTTCCTGATTATAAATTCTTGCCTTAATTTTTTGGAGTGATATTATGAACATAATGACTTAGAATAGTTTTAGTCCTTTTAAATAATGTCA
>NW_008335784.1:1379899-1383100 GCF_000622305.1 Nannospalax galili | reverse complement strand
ATATTCTGGAAGAAAATTAAACATGTGGTTGCAGGGGTATTGAGATTGGAGAAGATCCATACAGCCAATAAAACTTGCATCAGTTTTTAAACTAAGTATAAGAAATAATTTAGTTGATTCAAAAACACATTGCAACTTTGTGTACTCTAAATAGTTTTTTGTCAGTTAAATGTCTTATCAAATGATATTAACAATGCCAATTTCAGTTAAACTTCAGCTCTTTTTTTTCTCCACATTGTTAAATATGTAAAATTTAGCATTATTTGGAAAATTTAATTGCCTTTTGAGAACTAGGGTGTTATTGGCCCTCATGAAACATGATTAATTTCTACATCATCGCCAAAGAAAAGCAGCCCTGACCTATGGGAACTGGCCTGACCTACTTGTAGGCCTTGGTGTTTGAGAACTGGTCTAGAGCTCACAGCTAAGCAAGGGTGTTCTTGTGCTGACATGAACATCACAAAATGCCATCGTCTGTGATATCACAGAATGAGAATGGGAGATTAAAAAACAATTCTATAATTTGGTCTAAGCTCAGAAGAAAACAAAGTCACTGTGCATGCCACAAAATGCCAAACACCCCCCACACCCCCTTTGCTAATGTGAGTAAATGCTACTTTCCAAATACAGCCTTAGCCTCGTTCTAGTCCTTGGTCAAAATCAGAGTTGTTAAAATACCCAATCTTAAAATCACCCTGCTTCCAGAAGAGTCCAGTAAAAAGCAAAGTATGCCTTCTTAAACCATGAAATTACACAAAGCCCTTCAACAAGGTCCTGATCCTACAATGAGTCCTTTGACACTGAGGCTCCCTGCCTCAAAGTGAACAGTCAGTCCAGATGGTTCTGCTTGCAGGTGTGCTCCTGGTGGTCTTTGGAAGAGGTAGTATCACACAACATCTAGAGACCAGCATCTGTGAACAGTGGCCTGATAGCTTAAGAAAGATGGAGAATTGTGTAACTATAAAGTTCTATTAAGATGTTAATGTATTAAGATTTCTAGGCTTAGAGTTTTGATTTTCAGTCGCACTATCCAAACCTACAAGTGCTTAACATTCTTTTACAATGTATTTGTTGAATGGTTCCCTTTCCAAATACAAAGCACCATACTTTTACTCTTCAGTACACAGTGAGGTTTACCATAGCCACTGATGAAAGACACCATGGTCCAAAAGAGTTCATTCTTTTTAAGGTTCTTTGTTCTAATTCCAATTTTAAATGAACAAATTAATGGCAAGTAATACCCCAGACTTCCTATAAAAATAGTAATAGGTCCATATCCAATGTGAAAGTATGTAACATTTTTTCCTTTATATGGTAGAATGTTAAATCAGTGTATGTGTCAATACAATAGAAATTGGCCTTTTACATCCACTTGTTTATCCTATAATATTACTTCTGTGTGTATTGAGGACATTATTTTAATATATTCTTTTATTACTATTAGAATGGCTATATTTACAGTCAGTTCCCAACTCAAGACACTAATCAAAGTTTAAGAGGTTAAATCCATAGATGCTTGAGATTGCTGCTAGAAATCAGCCAGCCAGCTGGCCATCTCACTGGCATTCAGGGATGCTGCCCTTTCAAAACCTGTCTGGAAAAAGATCCAAGGTTTCTAAATCATTTGGTACCATATGGAAAATCTGCTGGTATGTGATTGTGCTTTATGTAAACATTTTAATATAGGATCCCTAAAATCCAGAAGCTCTCCCCCAAAGGGGATTAAAGCCTAACCCCCCCCCCTCTCTATTGCAGCAGTGGATTAACTCTGTACTCACTAGGTGGCTGCTCTGCTCCCTGAAGGCTACAACAAAAAGACTTGGTGCTCCTTAAACGTGTTATGGAATGGGAAGTTGTAACTGGAGATTTCCAAAGGACAAGGGAGAAAATGACACACTATTATGGCTGAATATTTCATGATGTGTCTCTCTTAAAAGACTTTCTTAAGAAATCCTTTTATAAACTCCCAGAAAATCTCAATACAATAGAACAAAATTGGAGTAGCATCAAAAGAAAGTACAGTCCCCTTTCAGAAATGAGAAATTAGTGGAGAAAATGTGCTGCCTGTTAAAGTACACGGGCTTTATAACTTAAAATTGATAACTGTGTTTTGGTAAATCGGTGAGTATGGTTTTGATAAACCGTTTTGATTTCTTTTTCCAGATTTCCCAGACTGTTTGGGTATGTTAAATTAGTTTTTAAGAGAAAGAATCAGTTCTCCATTTTTTAATGTTTTTGACCATTTATTGAATCCAAAAGTCAGAAACCTCCATAAAAAACCCTAAATCCACAATCCTGTGTTTAGAATGAAGACTTTTCAATGTTTTTAGTAAGAAACAAGGAGGCCTTTTTGTTTCAGATGCGAATCACTCCACCTCTTGCCCCACTTAAGCCCAGGGAATTTCTCCAACGGGGAAATAGGAAAAGTGTCATCCCCTGGAGCATTGTGGTGTAGGAAGGGTTAAGGGAGCAGTTCGAACCCGCTAGAGAGCTGGGGGATCTGGAGGAGGGAGCGGGAGGCTGGAGGCGCCAGCGAGCGCGCGCACAGACCCTCCAATAAACACAAAGGAGGGCCTGGGGAATAGAAACCCAAATCCACTTGTAATCGTACAAGAGATTCGGGCATAATTACTTGAGCAACCTAGATTAAGATTGATGAGCCTTTAAAGTGGCGCTTCAGATCGACCGCCTCGCCCTTTGGAAAGAAAAACCTCGTGCAGCCGCGGCGGACCCCGACTCTGCCCTCCTGCAGCCGGACCGAAGCCCGCGCGTCCCGAGCCATTGCGCTAGTGCGCTGGAGGCGGTCACTGCCGGGTGAAAACTGACATTGACACAGTTGGCTTCAGAGAGAGCCCCCTGTAAGCCCGACCCGAACTGGCCTAGTCCTCCCCCGGCAGAAGGGGGCCGGCTCTGCAGGACTGGTCCGGATTCCGAGCGTCCCGCTCGGGAGTCCGCGAACTGGTCTCCCGCGCTCGCCCCGCGGGTCCGCAGGCAAAGCGAGCGGTTCCCTGCGCATGCCCGGCCCTGGCGCCGCGGTGGACACGGCTTGCTCTTGCCTTTCTCCAGCTGTTGTGACTCTGGGTTGCATGCATGGGGACTGGGGGGGGGGGGCGGCCATTATGGGCAAGGGTTTTGTTGTTCCCCAAAACCAGAAATTCGGCAAAAAACACACACCCCCCTTCCCTTTCGGGTTTATAACCA
>NW_008335784.1:1369405-1379803 GCF_000622305.1 Nannospalax galili | reverse complement strand
CTGGGGGGGGGGGGGTCGTCATTATAGGGCAGGGTTCTGTTGTTCCCCAGAACCAGAATATCAGCAACAAAACGCACCACCCATTCACGTTGTGTGTTAATACCAGTATCACGAAGAAAGCTTCCGCTGTGGGGGTTTTTAGAAGAAGGATTTTAAGTTAATCCTCCTTGAATTCGTACTCTAATTGGGGAAAATCGAAATAAGTACCCTCGTAGGCACACTTGATAAAAATCTTTTATTGAACCCTAGTTCCTTTGGTTCCAAAAGTTTGGAAATAGCACTTTCCATCCCTTTTTCTGGGAATGGTTTCAGCGTTTTACTTACATTTTCATGTGCTTGATATGCTGGGAGAAAATGACATCTAAGATCTTTGTTGTTTTCTACGTAAGAACTTCATTGTCCACGTAGAACCGCCATTGTATGTGGCTCACGTTCGAACCCCCAAATTAAAAATCATATCTTCCCGCAAGATACTAACTCTCAGTACACTGGAATTTATAGTTAGATCCTTTTCCTCTAGCCTCTCTCACCTCACCGTGGTGGAGCAAAGTGACCAAACGGAATGGCTTGTGCCGGGTGGCTGGTCTTTGGGGGTACTGCCCACCGCCTTGGATCTCTTGGAAAGCTGGTGATACTCCGTGGTGGAGCTTCATAGAATCCATTCTGTTCTGCGCTGTGAGTTGCTTACTGGCAACTCCTCACCAAACATGTAGCAGAGGTTGCAAACTCTAGTGTTAGGGGTCGCTTATTCGGTACACTGATCTGTTGGGGTTTTAAAAATTATTTATCTCGTTATAAGGTCATGTATAAACGGTAAACAGACATTACCTAACACGGAAAGGCCTTGCAGCATACATAACATAGGCACCATTTTTCCTAATGCATCTTTAAAAATAAAACTGCCTTACCGCTGGGAGGGAGCTTAAGAAGGCCAGAGGGGCTCAGCCTGACTCCCTGCCCCTGTCTTGCAGGCCCCGTGGTTCTCAGCACCCCTGCCCAGCTCATCGCTCCTGTGGTGGTGGCCAAGGGGACTCTTTCCATTACTACAACAGAAATCTACTTCGAGGTAGAGGAGGATGATCCTGCCTTCAAGAAGATCGACACAAAAGTGAGTTCAAGTGATTCTGTGTGCAGTACTGGTGGCTTTGTTGGCAGGAAGTGGTTTTCAGTTTTGCTTAGTTTCAAATGACTGGAGGAGGTGGGTACATTCTCCTCTTAGAGAAAATAAAATGAATGAAATAATGCATGCTGTCCCATGGAACTGAAGAATACTTTAATGAGTTTAAATCCTGTATTAGCAGACCCTGCACATTTGAACAGTCTTTTGGGGAGAGTGCCTTTGTGTGCACTTGGGCAGATTTGGTAATTAAGCCAATTGCTCCCAAGCCCCTGGGGTGCATCATCTGAGTCTCTTTGGGAAGACTAGGACAAGCCTTAGGAAATTTTATGTTAAGATCACTTCCCAAAGTATCTACTACAATGTGAATTATTGTTCACTGAAAGGTTATAAGGAAACTGGGGTGGAAGCCATTTAGATATAATTTCATCTCCATTATTACATCCATTTTTCATCTCCTGAATTAAATGGATTTTACATATGGATTTAAAAGAAATAGAAACTGATTCTTTAGAAGCTTTGGTTTTAAATGTACATACATCATATATACTAGCACTTAGATGTAATTCCAGAAAAGACAAATTTGGAATACATAAATGAAATCTGAAATACATAAATGTTGATTAGACCTTATCCTGTGAATTTTAAACACCTGAACGGTGGGAAGCCCTACTGTCAGCACTCTTTTATTGTTTCATATTTACATCACTGTAAAATTTGCAGACTTTTTTGAGATTAAGAATTCAAGATAATTAGGTATCATACTGAATATTCTAACATCATTTTGCAAATCTTCCTTTAAAATAATTTCAGAGGCAGTTCTAAACTATTCAAATACTTGAACTAGAACTTTGTCATTTAGATCTAATTTATATATGAAAATAAAGCATTATAAAGTGTTGTTTGTAAATAACCAACTGAAATTCTAAAGTTTAGTAGCACCTGAATTAACTAACTTAAGCCATCAGTAATCAGCCATTTCAACACTTGTTGATTATTAAAATATTTCAAATGACTTCTTTCACTTCTAACTTTTAAAGTAATAGACTGTTTAATGAGTTTGAATGTGCTGCATTTTAAATAATTAAAAGCTTGCCTTTATGTTTGTCACTAGCTTTTCCTATGTGGTAAAAAGGAATTGTGATTTTCTGATTAATATATTCTAATGAAACCCTTATTGCATAACATAGGTTTGAGGCAATATATTGTTAAAAGATATCTTCATTTTATTACCTGGATTTCATATATGAATTTCAAATTTTTCATCATAACTATTGAGTTGATTTTTTTTCTGAATTTCCTGCTTTTTAAGTCAGCCACTCTATTGTTATGATATATTTTTTTCCTTTTATTATCAAAATTGCTACAAAAATACTAACCAGAAGAGCAGAATCTCAAAGGTGGATTTTAAAGTGTGTTGATTGTAGAAAGAACCAGCATAATTATAAGAAAGTTAGAAACTGAGAGGAGGTGGATATCTTCTATGGCTATACAAAACAAAGAGCCTTTTTAAAGTTTTTTCTTTTTTTTAGTGATTTTATTAGTTTGTCAAAATGTTTAAAATACTCAAGTTGATTTTCAGTGAAGCATCACGTCTTTTGAAAGAAAAAAACAATTTAAAGTGAGACACAGCAACTTGGTATTTTACTTCATTTATTAGCTTCTAATTAAATAGAAATCAGCAACAGAAATTAAAAATCTAATTCACAAAAGTAATTATCCAGTGTATTTCAAGTGCATTTTCAAATATATAATTCAGTTATTCAAGCGTTATTATATAAGCTGAATTCAAATTTCTTTGAATATATTTAAATAACATTTCAAGTATACTTATGGAATGTTAGAAATAGAACAAGCAATATATTTGAACAAAATGTAAACTTTTTAAAGTTCAGACACTTTCAAAGACAGATATAAAGTACCAGGAGGAAATCTACCTTTAAATGATATCTCTGTTGGTGGAAAATGTCTGGAAGTTTCCAAAATGGCAATTTAAATTCTGTTCACCAAATCACAAAACACCAACATCCACACTTACAAAGACAATGTGAGATCACAACTTTTGTTACAAATCAAAATATACATTACACTCTCCTTCAGGTGGCATATCCAGGTCGTGTTTACTCACGGACAGGATTGCTGTAATCCTTTGATAAGAGTATTCGCTGTGGTCTTGCATTTCAGCCGCACTGTTTCCCAGCGTTGCCCTGCACTTTTCAAGGGAGATGGGAGATCCTGTGTAAAGAAGTCATGGAATACTTGTGGGGCTCAGTTTTCCCCTATTCTTCTCCTATGTTTTCTCCCCTTGGAGGGGTGTGTGAGATGATGCTTAAACCGTGTGTTATTACTCCTTTTAAAGGAAAAGATTGTTTGCACTGCCGCGTGGAATACTAGCTAGTAATCTAATGGGAAGTTTTCATTTCATTAGGACTGTGAGAGGATTATTCATGTCGGCTCTTGATTAGATCATTCTCTAAAGTTTTTCCAAACTTTTCGGGTTAGTCAGGATCTCTCTTGCCAGTCGCCACGTTTGTTTGGCAGCATTTTCCAGAGCTGAGTGGGGTTTGCCTTGAAACAGATCTAAGTTTGGTAGGAAGTAGTGGGGACACCGCCGGCACTGCAGGCAGGAGATGAGCTGCAGCAGAATCCCGTTCAGCCGATCTCCCAGGCAAGATTCGTCCCAGTCCGACTCCCGGGGATGCTTTTCACACTCGTAGGAAACCAGAGTCTTCATGTGGTAATTGTTCAGGGGCTGGCCAGGCAGTTCCAGGTGGCGGTCCCGCAAGGTTTTAAGGATGGAGAGGCATTTCTTCCTACAGCCCCCCATCTGCAGTCTGTTTTCCGCCTCCGCGAACTGTAGCACCCAGGCGTCGCTCTCGGCCGAGCTCTGCTTGCCAGCCAGGGAGTGGCACTCCTTGGACAAGAGATTGAACCCTTCGGCTTTGACCTCTGCCACCCTGTTGGGTCCAGGCCAGGGTATATGAGGAAGCGGCCAGTGGGCAGCACTCCGCGGCCAGATCCCGGTGCATTTAAAAGCCGGGGTGATCTGTACCACGTACCTATCTCGGATTCTCAGTTTCACTTCGCTGGTGTCAGCCACCATCTTTACCACATCCCTGTAGCTACACTTGTCTACTGCCTGAGCCACCAGCGTCTGAAACCTGGAGCGGATTTTACGCGCCGAAAGGTAGCCGGAGGCGGTGATGAATTCCACCCAGAGGGACATGCTCCTCTTGCGCCCATCGCTCAGCTTCAGCACCGCGCAGCCGGGCAGCGAGCCGTCGTCCACGAAGTTGAACACCCCCATTTGGTTCAGATAGAGCACCACTTCGAACTCGGTGGGAGAGATGACCTCCAGGCCCTCGTAGCGATTGTCCATCTCATTGAGGGAACTGATGAACCGAGGCTCCTGCACTTCCACTTCCTTCAGGACGTCGGAAACTACTTTACAGACTTCCCGGATGGTCTTGGCGATGGCAGCTTTCCTGGCCTGGCATTTTTCATTGTAGTACTTATTCAGGTGGTAGACCAGCTTGGCCTGGGCCGCGATCATGTTGGGGCAGAGATCCGGATTGTACACCGGAGTCTCGCAGTAAGCTGTGGGATCCAATGCGGCTGCTAGAGCTGGAGCCAACTTCGGTGGAGTAAGGGCGGTCGCGCTCCCCAGGCACCCGAGCTTCTCGGACGGCTGCAGCGGCCGCCCAGCCGCCTCCCGGCCTTTTATCTGTGAGCCCAGCCGGTCTTAAAGTGAAAGACTGCTCTCCCCCCTCTCCGTCTCTTTCCTCTGTTAAAAATCCGAGCCCGAAAGAGTCGCGGGGATAGATCACCTTTTCAGTTATAAAAACAAAAGTTGCGCTGAGCCCCAGCAGAAAGCTCTTCCAGTAGTCAAAATAATCACCCCTTTCCGTATTTATTTACGCTTTCCCATAATCATTGTGTGTGCAAGACTGTTCATCAGATGGAGGGAAAGTGTGCTGAGTGTGCGTCCGGGTGAGTGTGCGCTTCTGTCAGAAGAAGCTGCTGTTGGTTTGTGTAAGAGCCCAGATGCACTCGTGTGGAAATTATAAAGGCAGGGCCAGGCAGGCGGGCGGCCAATCGCCACTGGGCTCGTCACGACAGCCTCCTCTAGCTCTAGCCTGGCTAATTAATCCCCCCTCATGGAGAGAGGCGCACAAACCAAAGGTAGGAGGCTGCTGCAGGCAGAAAACTACCCAGGCCACCTAGACTGTTTGGAAAACAAGAGGAATCTCTCCCCTTTGGTATAACTTGAAACATATTGACGTTTCAAAAAGACTTGGCAAAGTGGCTCTCCTGTGCTGAAAAGCCTGCCTGTCTGTTTACCACCAAAGCACAAATACAGGTGTATTAATGGTCATCCATCAATTAGTGAACTAGATGGGCCTTTCTAAAGCAAAGTCACTAACTTGCATTTAGAGTAAGATAATTAATGTCCTTTAATCTTTAGGGTCTTGTTAAATGCAAGTTAAAAGTTTGCTCCTTCAGAGAGACACTGGCTTCAGATGGAGTAGTGCCCTAGCCATTTTCTCAGTCTGTATGTTCCTACCCTAGAACAGTTTTTTTAAGCCTTTGGTAAACAGTGCACTCCTCATTTTACCTAAATTTCTACTCATTCACACTTGTTAAGAGGAATCTGACAATGATTGCTGAGTGTGGTAGACATTCTCTAGCCTGGTTTAAACTGGGGTGTTTACAGTGCTCACATCCATCTGCAGTTCCCACTGACTAGGGTGCCTAGTGCTAAAATCACAACAATGAGCACTATATGTATTTATGGGAATACTTTTCACAAATGATGTCTGGGATTAAGAGATCATTTTAATGCCACCACATACTGAGTTGTATTGTAAAGCATGGATTTAGAAGGGACCATAGAGATGGGCACATAACCTTACAGAACACTTGCAGGTGTGAGCATTCTGCCCACTGTGTTAGCACATGTGTGGTTAAGGACAGAATTATTGCAGGTATCCTTAGCGATGACCAGACAGTAGTCTACTAATTTAATAGCGCTTCAAATGATTTGATTAAGGGGAGGTGGTTAAGGGCAGCCATTCCATTTGGGGGGAATTTAAATTTCATTTTGGAAAATTTCAAAGAAATAAACTAAATTTTGGAACCTTAAGGTTAATGGTTTTATATGGAACCCCCCCCCCACCAAGTGTGTCCTGGGCACCCAAGAACTAAAGGAATACTAGTTGGGGGTTACATAGTGGTTTTAAAACCTAGGCAGATTTTTAGTTTGCCTCTGTTTAGTGCAGATGCCTGGTGTTGTTTTGTTTTTTCAATTAAGAATATTTCCAGTGAAGTCCTACAGTAACACCTTTGTATGCACTTATAACAAGATACTGTTGAGGTCTCCCACTTTTTACTCAAGCTTTGGTACACACACACACACACACACAGCATCTCAGAGCCACCTTTAATTTGCTTTCTTGTTACCCAAGAATGATAGATTCGATTTAGAGTTAAATAGTACATCACATTTGGGTGAGAAAGATGCCCCTCTATTCCTTTCCCCAAGACCCTACTGTTCCCTTAGGAGAGGGAACTGAGGACCCACAAAGCCGGTTCTCCTTTGCTTACCAGCATCGGGGGTAAGCGCACTGCTACCTTTGGGCAGTTGAAGAGGTGCTAGGGGAGGCTCTGCATAGCCGAGGACCAGAATGGGGAAGGTTAGCTGGTGGACTAGGAGTGTTCTCTGGGGAAGGCCCTTTGGCGCTCCGCAGTGCAGGTCCTAGCCCATCCCGCAGGCTACTTCTACCTAGGCCCTCTCTCCTTCCCCTCTCTGCTCACCTGCCCTTGGGCTTTACTCTGTGGGTAGAAGATTTAAAAGCCCTCTGGCAGTCCCTGTTCTGCCCTCGCCTCCTCCCGGCCCTTAAGTGGCTGCACCGAGCGGTAGCTGTGCCGCACAGTGCCTCGGCCTTGAGGCAGCCGAGGGTGCTCGGTCCGAGAGCGCGGCCCCGGCCTTTCCCGGGGCGAGCACACCCGGTGCCCACCCCAGGCTGTGGATGACGCGGGGTTAGCGGAGGCCGGGCGGTTCCGTGTGTCCAACCGGAGAGACTCGGCGCCGGCCGCCGGCTGCAGCCGGGCGCAGGTGGCGCATCTTCAGGGCTCGCTGTGCTGCTTAATTGGGTTAAAGCGAAGCTAAACACCAAAACACTTTGTGCAAACTAATTGGTGCAGCCGAGGTCGTTCCCTAACGATTTACACTTTAAGGAAGAAAAATAGTTGGTGAGAAAAGGACCTAGAAAGTCGTTAGTCTATAGAGACTTGCGGGGAAGTGAAGCCATTCGGTTTGGAGAACACCGGGCTGGAGGGTTCTGAACTGCTTCTTAAAGCACCCACCACACCCGGTGCTGACAGTGATTTACATAACAGAGGATTCACCCTCTCTGTTTTATCCTTGGGGACGTACAGGGCGCCCTAGAATAATGCTCCCGTGCCAGTTGCGCTTGTTGCTACATCCCAGTGGTTGTCTGTTACCCTGAGCATGTGAAATGAATTGCGCCTGTAGCTGAATCCTTTCTGGGATCCTTAACACCACCTCATTGATGAAGGAAAAATTAAACTGTTCTGATGACTGCTTAACATCCCTTCATTTTTTTAAATTGAACTGATTTGTGGAGAGGATTTTTAAAAATGACTATTTTCTGTAATTCACCAGATTTTAATCGAGGTTTTGACGGTAGATTTGTTATATGCCCGCAAATTATTTAGCCTATGGATAATTTTATTTTTTTAAAAAAATCGACCTATTATTTGTTTCAACTGATGGTTTAACATATAGGTGGCATAAATTTTTTATTTACATGAAAAGTTTATAAAAGAACTGTAATGATACAATCCATTTTTTTTTTTGCTATGATCTTACCGTTAGAAGAAAAGCTTGTATGTCCCCCATGTTTGAAGACATAAATGGGTAATTGTTTTCAGTGGTATGCATGCAGACATCCTTGACATGGCCTAATAATAGGATGATAATTGAAGAAAAGTGACCTAATTGAAGGGAAAAGAAATACCCCAAGACTCTCAATGATGTAACCATTGAGATGCTTATATTGGAATGGTATTTAGGATTTTAAGGTCTCGTTTCTTTTCCTTACTAAGGCAGCCTGGATTTAAAGTATACCAATTAGAAAAAAAATTATTCAAGAAAAACACAAGAACACCTTTATCATAAAATTTAGATGTATTTATGAATATAAAACGGGTGTTGTGATATTTAGCACTTGAAGCATTTCATATAACAATGGCAAAATAACTTTACCTGAAGCACTGTTTCCTAGGTGACTTGTCCCCTTGTGCCAAGGGGCTTGTTTTTATGGGGTGCACAAAGTAATGTAGCAACAGTGTCTAGATAGGTTTAAAGAAAAACTTTATTGTTTTCAGACACATAGGCATTTAAGGTTTCTGTGTTTTTATTAAATGACCAATTTAAATTTGAATTGTGAGTTCACAATTTTCTTCAGTTGTAACCTTTCAGGAAAAAGATGTCTGTTAAGGGATATGAACATGTTCTAGTGCTTGTATAGATACTATTTTTCTGTGTTCTCATTATCTGCCAGCAGCTGGTTTATTCACAACTACTCATGAATTTAAAGTTTTTGTTTTTTAATATGTACTCATTACACTGGGGAATTAAAAAGAATATGAAGTTGAGTTTATTAAATTATTTATCCCTGCTGCTGGAGTGGCTTTGAAGGCTCATTGTGTGCATCTGATTTCTTCCCTTCCCCCCTTTTCTAAAAATGTACCCAGGCTATTTCAACTGTTTCATTCTGCCAGACACAATATATTTCTTTTTTTACACTGGAGAAATTAAAGACAGATATTTGTGCAGGGTTTTCTTTATGTGTCACATTAGATAAAGTAAAGCAGAGAGTTTTTCTAGTAATCTAATTTGATGGCATCTATACCTTTCTTCCTTTCTTCATGGTAGAAGAACACTTGAAACAAAATAGCTCGAAAGCTTCAAAAGTTTCAGTGATTTCTTAAAATAATTATTCCTGTTTTAATATAAGGTTCATTACAGAGTCAAGCAGAGGATTGAGGCCAGTGTTTCTATGGTGTAGGCCCTATTCTGTTTCTTCAACCTGAGCATCCTAAGAATTGAGGTTACTTTTTAAAAATTGGTTTTTCTTAACTTAAATGGCCAATGTTCTTTATCACCCTCTTGCAGGGTCACCTGGTCACATCTATAATGGCAAGTACTTTTTCTACAGTATTGCTTAATGTTATTGTTAGTGTAGAAAAGAAAAGTAACTTTGAATTAAATATGCCAGTGGAAGTACACACTATAAAAATTACTACCCCTGTTTGATTTGTAACCAGACTTTCCTTTTTACAGATAAGGAATTTTGTTTATGTAATTGTCTCAGTTTCCTCCTTTCATTTGAATATGTACACAGGGGTGCAGGTTATTTTAAATTGCATCTGCAACTTGGAGAAAAAATGAGTTGAAGGAGAGGTCATCAATCAAAAGAATTTCTTATGGTTCATAATAAATTGTGATCTCTAACCTATTCCAAATGCCTATGGACAACAGGATTTGCTAGTCACTTCTTGAATGTCATGAAAGAAATGATGATTCCACTTAGTTCCTCACAGGCCTGTTATAAACTTGTCATTTTCTTTCTAACTGGCAAAACTTTTTTTTTTTCTAAACCTCAGCCTATAGTTTTCATTCAGCCTGTAGTTTCACCATAGAAATAATCAGACAGAATAAATAGGTTCATAAGATTCTTTTCTATATGAATAAAAGAAAATAAGGCCTCCCTTAACCAATATCATGCATGAACTTATACACATTTGTGTATATCACTGCAACTACAGCGCTCTGAGTAAGCTGCATTTTTATTGCACTTCGAGTGGACAGTGGAATCAGGTGTGATTACTCTGTTAATCTGTGCAACTGTGGTGGTCGCCCAGGACTGCGCTGCTCTCATTACTGCTCCATATTGTATGCGATTAAACCGCTGAAAACAGGGACTATGACCTTGAGAATAGATTACATATCTAAAACAACCTCTCCTTTTTCTTATTTATTGTTTGGAGCTTATTTTTTAATGAATAAAGCCGTTCCTCTAAATTGGATTTTATTATAATTTTCAGTGATTTGTAATGAAAGAGCTCATTTAAAAGAATTATGTCAAATAAAATGATTACCTCTGACCGCATTTATACAATAACAAATATTTTATATAAAAATGAGGTTGGTATATAAATAGAAATTTTCTTCATATTTTTATGTGTAAGTATAG
>NW_008335784.1:1328740-1369171 GCF_000622305.1 Nannospalax galili | reverse complement strand
ATAAATTTTAGTTTACCAATTCATACTCTTTCTTAAAAGCAAAATTTTCATAACTATCAAAAATACCAAGTGGAAAGTAAAATTGATAAATAGTATTTTTAAATCTACACATCTTTGTTGGTTTTACCTAACTAAAATTTAAACCATAAATAAAATTAATAACATAATTTTTAAGATAGAGTGTTTCAATAAAAGTTGAGAATACAGTGAAATAAAAATGCTAGCTTTACCTTTATGTGACATCTACTTTTTAATATTAAGTGTACTGATGTATAATTTGAATGCAGTACTATTCCAATCTATGATTTCCCCATATGAATATAGCATTCTATGAATTCTTCAAATCAATTAGCAACATTTAAGGCAAATCTTTTATTTGCTGTCTTTATAGAAAGAGGGAAAAAAATCTCACAAACTGTTGATATTTATATTTGACTTTGCATTTTTGTTAGTCTTTCTTTTGCATAGTATAAGCTGAGCCTAAGTAGTTAATTACAGCTAATCTTAACACATGCACATTCTTGGAACATATGCTTCAAGCTCAAATTATATATAAATGTGCACTGTCATTTAAATTTAGGTAATGGGCTGGAAAGATGGCTCAGCATTTAAGAGCACTGGCTGTTCCTGAAGAGGACATGGGTTTGATTCCCAGCACCCACATGGTGGCTAACAACCTTCCGTAACTCCAGTTCCAGGGGAATCTGATGCCCTCTTCTGATGGCCGAGGGCATTGAACAACACGGGTGAACTTACATATATACAGGCAGTACACTCATACACATAAAGTAATAATAATAAATATTAAATTTAGATGATTACAAATCATCCAGAAAAGAATTATTAAACTGAAAAGTCAAGAAATTTTCATTATGGTGCTCTTTCAAGTATTCCAAGTATGACTTGAAATAGTGCAACTAGTCTTTTATTTTTTCCCCCCAAGATATACAAATTACCTAAATGCTCTCTGTTTTATATTTTTATTTGGCAGTTACAATAGAATTTTTAATGTTATGCATGCTTAAAGACCTATTAAGAAAGAAGTTATTGCTTTCTTAATAATAAACCATTTTTAGGAAACATAGTCTTTTTATGGTTTTTAAAATAGCCCATGCATGCAGGCTGTACACACACACACACACACACACACACGCACACACACACAGAGAGCCATACTATTTCAGATTAAAAGACTGAATTGGATTTTTTGCATTTTTATATTAGGCTGGTAAAAGAACAGGTACTAAATATAGACTTCTTGTTGCCACGAGGAAGCAATGTCACATTTGCAAGAACAGTCCATAAAAACCTAGTTCTCATCAGCTTTCAGTACTACATTAAGAGATTGCTGCTAAATGGATTTTACAACTACTACCAACTAGAAATTCAACAGTTTTTATCTAATCATATACATTATGGCAATTTTAAATGTTGTAAGCTTTTAATTGTGAAACTGAAGTGTTTCAATATCACTAGCCATTCTGTTCATAGAAAAAAAATGTAGTCCTTAAATACCCACCTACATTGATGCATGTCAGTATACATAGGAATGTCCTTACTAATTTAAAATCATTTTCTACTTTTTCCAACAGAACAAGGTTCTTTTTTTTCTTTCTTTCTTTCTTTCTTTCTTTCTTTCTTTCTTTCTTTTTTTGGCTACCTTTACCTGTATTTGATAAGCAGAATGCATAATTCATCGGAAAGTGGATTTGGGGTTCTGTTTGGGGTTTGGGGTTTTTTGCCTAGCAAGTGCAGTTCTTCATTTGTTTTGCCCTCCATGCTGCATTAGCACTGTTTTCCCCTGTGTGCATCTGCCAGTGTACAATTTAGCCACGGGCATCTGTAGACCTTGTGGTGATCAGTATTGCAGGCAAAAGCCATATGTGTTTAAATAAAAAAAAAATCTCTTTATTTCATTTGCTGTTTTAACTGGATGGATAACTTTTGTGCCTGAAGACAGAAGAAGAAAAAATACAAAAATAATTAATTGCCTCTATTCTTGAGGCAGTTTCATTTCCCCCTCCAATATGGAATGCTTGTCAGCTTTCCTGATAAATGACTGCATGTATTTGCATAGATTTTACATTAACACAAAAATTAGTTTTATTTGTGAAAAACTAGTTTACATAATAATATAAAACCTAGTGTTATTGATTACATTTTTAAGCACTGATGACTTTAGAGAGATTGTAGCATTCTAAATTTCAGAGGACTGATCAACCTGTTTCTTAATTTAAACTTTCTTTTGTATTATTTATATAGTATTGTACTAATTAGATATAAAAGTGACTTTATAAAATTGTCAGCTTTAATGACTATCTTCTAGATAACCCCAGCTATTTCAGACACGTAATAGCACATATTTGGAGAAAATATTTTGATGTTAAACTTCTGCCAAGGAATTTTTAAAACATTCATTATCAACTATGTACATTTCAAACAACTAGAGGCCTGTGCCTGTGGGAATTACTTTAATTTTTGTATTCATATTATCCAAAGAATGGGTGGTGGTGTATTGAAATTGTGCAGTTTAGCTCCTTCCTGAAGGTTACATATTTTTCATATCCTGATTTCAAATGTATCTGAGAATCAGTCACTCCACCTTCAGTGTGTTTCTTTGAATACATTTAATTGATCACCCTAACTCACTCTTATCATAGAGCTGGGAAAAAGAAAAGCCACTCTACTGTGCTGTTTGGTGCTGAAAAAAATTCTCCCTCTAAGTGGCAGGCAGGAAGTAGATGATCTGGCATCTTGTTGTCTAGAGGCAACCTGCTAATTATGTGCTATCCTTGTATTATCTGTGTTATGGAAAATTCAAATATGTTCACTGCTGTTAGTTATATCACAAAGCTTTTCATAAAATATACTTGATCCTCTAGAAGCCTACTATACTGAATGGCAACCTAAACCCAGTGTTTCTGCCACTTCTTGATTCTGGGACACCCTGGGTGCCAGCTGTCACAGCTCAGCTAATGATGACAAATGCCCCTCTCTATGCAGATTGCAGAGCTTGCAGGCTGCTGTGAAAGGCAACCAGATTACCTTTCTTCAGATAGTAACTTAACCTTTTAAACTCATGTCTGAATGAAATGATCAGCTGTGATAATTTCAATATCTGTATCCTTAAAAACCAAAATCAGAACAATATCATATAATGCCTTTAAATTTTTTTCACTATTTGTATGCATGTCAACCTTACTCTTGAATGTTAATATGTTCTTAAATGAGAGTGAGGTAGGAGATACATCACAACCACTCTAGAATATATATTTGAGCCCATTTTAAATCAAGTGGTATGAATAATTGAGAAAACCATCCAGACCCTTTAAGCCAAAAACTATAATGGTGAAGTTTTGAGAGAAAGTGTTTTCCTCTCCTCTCTTCACCTAAATGGTAAAGCCTTTTTCTCCTGTGTGTAGACCCAGTCTGTTCCAAATAAATGGATATATTATTTTTACACTTAAAATAATTCTATGCATTGGAAGAGATGGGGTGAAATTAAATGGAGACCAATACGTAATGAGTTTTTGATCTCATTCAATCTTCACAACAAATATTAAGCCCCATTTACCAATAAAGAGACTGAGATTTAGAAAGGTAAAGAGTCTTACCCCAAGGGTCAGACATATAATTTCAGAGCCAGGTTTATCTAACTTCAGCTGGTATTAGTACTATGGTGTGTGGACTACATGTACAGAGACAAGTATGTGCATAATTACATATTTCCTGGCTACATGAAGATTATTATCTGTAACAAAAGCTGCAGTAATCAATACTATTTTGAAAGGAAATGTATAGGCTCTTACTACATTAAGAATATGATTGTTGGGTTTAAAAATTTCAGATTTTATATAGAAATAAGTCTTTATGCTATCTTACAGATTTTAATTTCATGAGTATAACTCATGGAAAAGCTCTTTAGGAATGATATATGCTGTCTAATTAATATCAAATTGTATTAATTCACCTAAAGAGCCATTTCACTGTAAAGCCAGGTAAGATTAGTGGGTGGGGCCAGTGGGATGGCTCAGTGGCTAAAAGCATTTGTAGCCAAGCCTGAGCACCTGAGTTTGAGCCCCAAGACACACATGGTAGAAGAAGAGAATTGACTCCTGTAAGTTGTCCTCTGGCTTCTACACATGTACCAGGGCACACATGCCTTCCTCCTCCCCCATACCCTAAAAATAAAAACAAGGTTAATGGGATATATCTTTATAAAGAAGTTTAGAAACAGTTACCTCAACAGTTATTTGGGCAAAGTATCTCTACTTTAGAAGGTTCATTTATCCTTATTATTTTACTCTATGATATCAAGGAGCTGTACAAACCATAGTAAGATAGATAGATAGGTAGATGAGACCTTGACTTAAAGATAGAACAGAACAAAGAAAGCTATATGAATGCCAGTTGCTTTTATTCCCTCCCAAGTGTAAGGATTTTTTTTCGGTGATAAACATCTATCTTTATGTTGTAAAAAATCTCTTTGTACATTTTAATCGTAATATTTTATTTATAATTGCCAGTAATACAAAGGCTAACATAAATTTATGTAAATTTCAAGTGAAACAGTTTATTATAATATGTCATGCAGTTAGTATCAGGATGAGTAAAGTAATTTTCCTTCATGAATCTGACATTTTATATCAGAGCAAGAGAGAACTCCAGAGGAGAATACCATGGACCCTCTCTCTGGCTGGGAGTTTTCTCTGCACTGTCATCAATGGTAGTTATCAAACTTGGCTCTGACCTCCACTGAGAAGGAACTAATTATCCACTCAGTACCTAGTTGCACTTAGAAAATCTTCTGATTTTCTGACAATATTAAGTAAGTTCTTTCTAATATTGGGCCAGTCTTTCTCCTTGAAACTCTTATCTTTTATTTTTTCCCTCTACAGTCTTACTCATTTAACAGAAAATATGCCCTTCAAATTAAATACAGCCAGTCCTCAAATTAAGGGACAATTTTTTGACTTTATATCTTTGTTGGGAACTTTATCCTGATACTGATCATTTCTTGGGTCAGTAGTATGTGGTCCAGTGCTCTCTCAAGGTGCTGGGCAGTGAGTAGCAGCAGAGCCACAGGTCCACAGCCCCATGATCATGGGACAGAACACATCTCTACAGTGTACTGGGCCATTACTCTGTGATGTCTGATAGGTTAGTTGTATTAAGTGTATTTTCTACTGATAATATGTTCAATTTATGATGGGTTTATTGAGATATAATTTTAAGTTGAGAATATGTATTTCAAATATCAGATTGAATATCCCTGTGTACTTCAGCCTGTATATTATACTAATGTCATAGTTCAACTTACTACAGTGTTCAGGTCCCACATTCTGGTACTACTTTGGGGAAATAAGAGAGCTTAGTATGCGTTACTCCCCAAATGGAATGGGAAATGTAGAAGAGCTTCCATTAACTGAAACCTAGGTACATTAGCTTCTTGGGTAACTACCAACACCTAGTCATCAAATGCTGTTTGTAAATATTTTTATGTATGTCTGAGAGAGAGAGAGAGACAGACAGACAGACAGACACAGAGACACAGAGACACAGAGACAGAGAGATTTGTGTTCATATAAGTACAGGTGTACACATGCTGTGGCATGCATGTAAAAGTCAGAGGACAACCTGGGGTGTCAGTCCTCGCCTTCTCCCTTGTTTCAGACAGACTCTTTTTGTTGTCCATCACTGCGTGAGCACCAGTATGGAATCGGTTGAAACATGCAGAACTAGAATTCTAAGTACATGGTTGTTGAGCTTTCCAACTCATTTTATCTTGCTATTTCTTGGGTATTTCCCCATGGTTTGACTTATAATAAATTATAAGTTATTATTTTGGATAAAAACAAACATAACCATTCTTCCTAAAAATTTTCAAAGTCTACATATAGATTATCCATAGGAAAACAAAGTTTAACTTAAATTAACAAAATGTATTTACATATCCTAGGGGTATAAAGAGGCAGATTTATGGATATATTAAATTTTCTACATAGTAAATATATGTAATTTTTTGTCAATGCTTAAAATTCTAAGCTTGAAGAGAAAGTGCAGTCAGTAAAGTACTTGTTAGATAAGCATGAGATTCTGAGATTGACCCCAGAATCCAATAACAAAAACCAAGCCAGGCGTGGTTGAGTGTACTTGTAATCCCAGCACCAGGGAAACCAAAGTAGGCCAATCCCTGAGGTTCACTGACTGCCAGATTAGCTCCAAGACAGTGAGGGACCTATCTCACAGAACAAGATGGACAGAACCTGAGGAATGACACTGAGGCTGACCTCTGGCCTCCACATGCATACATACATACATTCATGTGCTCACACCCACAGGAACACACAGGATCACACAAAATGCTTAAAATTTTAACACCAGTTGTTCATGACTTTATCAAAATGAATACCTACTTTATTATTTTTTAGAATAAAGCATACATTTTTACATATCACCTTTTGTGTCAATAGCTTTTGGATCTATTAATAATATCTACAGGTTTCCTATATGCTTTATTAGTGTGCAGAAAAGCAAATCAACTTTAAATGCAAATAAATGAGTGCCTAGGGCAATTAAACTACTAAAAGAATCATCTGTGTATTGGTCCATTATGTTTGTTTCTTTGTTTATGTATTTATTGATTGATTGATTGATGGGGAGTATGCATGCATATGCCATGACACATGTATGGAGGTCAGAGGGTGACTTGCAGGAATTTGGAGTCAGTCTCTCCACCATTCGAATCCCTGGGATCTATTTCAGGTTGGCAAGTTGGTAGTGAGCACTTTTACCCACTGAGCCATCTGCTGATCCTGAAAATTTTTTTATTAAGCTAAGGTTGTTTTACCAATCCCTTGTGCTGAATTATTCATAGTAAAAGACAATATTAAGTAAGCGATAAAATACAAAATGTACTCATTTTTTCTAAACTTCTGTGTAGTTTCTTACAAAAGGCAAAAATCCCACATGTACTCACTTTTTGTGAGCATTATTTATTTTTAAAACATTAATTTTTGGTTAAGAGTAAGTATGTTTTTAATTGCCAATCCCCTCCAAATGTTGAAATGAAATTATTTCATGAGTATTTTTTTTTAATACCATTGCTGTAGAATTTAGATAATAAAGCGTAGCAACAGCCTGCCTGAGCTTCGGCTTCCTGGCTGTTTGCATCTTGAACAGAGCATAAAGAAGCCCAGGACTTGTATAGAAGCTGCTGCCTTTGGAGGGAAGCGCTGCCCATCTGTCTCATCTGGTGGCTTATGCAATAAGAGGTGTTATCACATGCGTCTCAGTGCACCGGCAGTTGTTTTATGAACTCTCCCTGTGCTCAGAGGAGTTTATATGTTACCCATTCTATTGTGCTTGGTCCCAACTGACTCACGCACATTTTGCTGAGCATATTTGGGGGATAATTAGAACTAATGAAGCCTGGAACACAGCTAATTCTTTAAGTGATTTATTCTCGTGCTCTTGTCTGAATCCCAAGATTTCTCCAGATCACGGTCTATCCCACTTAATTTTTTTTTTCTTTGATGGGCATGAAAATAAGTCAGGCATCTAAAAGATTTAGAAACATGTTTCACAGTAAAAATTTCGTATTATCTCTTAGTCCCCAGGTTTAAGGGGACTGCCAGCTCTTTGATGTCTTTTTTGTTGTTTGGATCTCATACAAAATGGTACCTGTGAGCAGATAATAGAACAGAAAACATCAGATGATAAAAGTCTTTAAAAATGTGTCAGTGGAAAATAAAACCTACAAGTAAAATAATTGAAAATTGTTAATGAAACATTTCCATTTCTGATATTAGGTTTCCAAAGGAAGCCTGGAGAATTTTAGAAACTGTTACAAGTAGCCTTCATGTTTCAAAGGTCTGTTTAATGAATGCAGCTTCACTGTACTGGCCGTGTTGAGAATGGGCATTCTCCACGTGCCCTCACCAAACAGTCAGTGATTCAGTGGCCTGTAACACTTTAAATCCCATCAACTAACATTCCTTTCCTGTTATAACTGCTTCAGTGAGTGGCACTTGTGCTGTGCAGGTTAAGATCTGGTAGGTTACTGAGGGCATACAAGAATGAGGACAGACACAGTTGCCAAGGAAGGAAGGCTATAACTTTATTAAAGCCTTACACTCAGTAAATAAGATGCTGATGTCTCTACAGGTAGGTAGCTTTCATGGCCTTTGTCCCACTTGGTCTTTTGTTGCTGAGGAAACATAGCAGAATTTATTGTTAAGAACTGTTAGTTTATGTATTATGTATTATGTTTCATAGTCACCATACTCTGGACTTCAGAAAGTAAACAGGTAAGGGAAAAGACCACTTTGTGCACTTTGTAGTTCAGTAAGCAGGTGGTTGAGGAGAGCAAAGCTAGTCGTCATACTTAGATGCTGCCCAGACAATGCTAGTCTTAATCGTGCACTCTGGCCTACAGGTTCTTCTCATATTCTGCCCTTTGCCTGAAAGTCAGATAAATGCTCAAAACATCTTAGGACCTTGATATAAAACATAATCTGTGAATTTTTATATCTTTTTGAAAGACAGAATATGCCAGAAGAATTCCTTCATAATGACTTCTTCCTACACAGTAGGGATCATGCAGAGTGGTGGCTGTACTCTGATGTGCTCAACAACACTGTAGAGTGCATACAGCTGCTTTTGTTTTGTATAACTCCTCCATGTTTTCAGAGCTAGGCATCTGCATGGCTGAGATTTCTGTCTATGTGTGCTGACCCCACAGCCTAGGCCCCACCTTCTTGATCATTATACTAAACATCTCTAAGTTTGTTTTCTTATATGCGAAACTTAAATAACAATACCTACATTGTGGGGTTATTGCACAGATTAAATTAGTACACATCTAAAGCTTAGACTATTTTAAAACTTGTTTTTCACAAATCCATATAATAGCTATCAACTAGAATTTAGCCAGCTCTGGCTCTAGATGTTGAATGACTTAAGTTAATTTGTGCCATCTATTCTGTTCTTAGTTGAAGATTTTGTTAATTTTGCTAGTTATTCTTACCATGTACTACAATGCTTGTGAAATGAGTAATTTTTCATTTCTGTGTCCAATGGAACATGGTGAATACATTGACCACTTTTGAATTTTTAAATCCATCCAAACTCCTTCCACCAAGCTTCATGCTCATTTATCCAGTGGTCTCTTTCACGTGTTCTCATATGTGTAAGGTACCTTTCAGACTGCTATCCAGTCTGACTACACTACCTGCTCCTCCTGGGACCAGGTGACCACCTTTGCCTCAATAAATGGTGACTCCTTTCTTCCCACAAACCAACTGGCTACCATCTTTGACTTCACTCTTGTTTTCATACCACATGTATCCACACACTGCCACAGCTGGATGTCAGTGCCCTCCTCTGTCAGTGTTCTCCTCTGATGTTCTCTGCCTAGATACAGGGTCTCCCACTGAACTGGAAGCTGACCCTTTCAACTACTGGCTGACCAGCAAGCTTTCAGAACCTGTCTCCACACCCTCAATGTTGACTGGAATCCTTTCTTATACCCTTTACTCTCAGTCCTCAACATAACAGCCAGAAGGACTTAGTAGAATTAAAAGAAAGCCATGACTTGTCATTCTTAAGTTAGCTTTGGGCCAGTGGCTTCCCATCTCAGAGTAAGTTTTTATCGTTAAAATAACTTATTGCCTGTCACAGTTGTTCTTTCTATTGTTTTTCCACCATTTGACTTCTGACCTTTATCGCCTGCTGCTGTCACCATTGCTGTCTCTTCCTCAAGTACATTGATACCCACTCACTTTAGGGCCTGTGCACTTGCTGGTTCCTCTAAGCAGAAGTCTGTTCCCTGTAGCCACATGACGTTTTGTCCACACTCCTATGGATATTTGCCCTCTGCAAAATCACCATTCATGCCTTCCTGCTCTGCCTCTGGCCCGCTCTCTGCTTCTCTTCCCCCTCACTCATCACTGTCTAACATAGCTTTTTACTCATTTCTCATGTTCAAGATAGCTCTACTGTTTTAAGCTCTTTTTGAGTTAAAGGATTTTATCTCTTCATTGTTGCATGTCTAAAATCTAACATAGTGCCTAGCTTATAATGATTGTGCCATAACTGTTTAAAGGATTAAAGGGAAGAAAGAAGGCAGGGGGCAAAGGGAAGGGAGACAGGAGAGGAGGAAGGACTGAAGTAAGGACATTAGTTAATTCTGATGAACCTTGTAGTACTGCCACTGAGGCTAAAGGTTCTGATAGCCTCTTCATTGATAAATTTTAATAGTTCCAATTGTTTACTTGTACTTTATATTAAAATGTTCTTCTCTTATCGAAAGGAATACTGTTAGCTATTGAGTACTTCTTGTATGGAAGACCCTTTGCTGTGAACTTTGTACATGTGTTTGCAGCCAGTGATTGAGTGGGATTTTTTTCCATGACCCCAGAATTGGCACCTGGGACCCAGAGCTTAGAGCAAAGACCATCCTCTGCCCCATCTTTGAAATAGCTGAGAACATACAGGGCTAGTCAGTGGAGCTTATCCTCCAGTGCAGAGATAGTCCATTTACAAATAAATATATAAATAAATCTTTTTGAAAAACAGTTATGTAAGTAAACGAATGTGTTACATGTAGGTGGTCAGATTCTATGAAGGTTAAGTATAACAACCTTGTAGAAATAAGAAAACTGAAGTTTGGGAAAGCTTGTGTTCTAAGTGGAGCTGTTGTGACATTCTTTGGGACCTTGACATCCTTGCACTTACCCAGTGCTCCACTTGCCAGCCCCCTCGTCCTGCTTCACCCTCACCTGCCTGATTTTTCAACATTAAAGGACTTCTTATTCTTCCCTCTCTAACTCCCTAAATATTAGTAGTCTAATGTTATGAAGTTTAATTAGCACTTCTTATGGATGGGTAACAAAGCTCTAATCCTTATCCTCTATGAACTCCTCCTCCTCCTCAATTCTGCCTGGTAGACATTTTCACAGTTTGCGTGTTGTGCATTCATCTCAAGCAGAAGTCAGAAGCTTTTTTTTTTTTTTTGAGGACTGCCATGTCATTCACTCGTTTCTGTCACTGACTTGTTGTTGCTACCATTCTGAAGTCAGCAACATAGTCATCACTGACCCCTCCCTACCTTGCTCCTTCATTGCCACTCCTGTACTCTTACCAACTTGTGGGGGTCTCACTGTGTTCTAGTGGCTCCAGTGTATCCATTCCATGCTCAGCACCTCCATCAAGCCCAAATCTTCATCCTTTCTGCCAGAGCACAGCCTCCTGTCTGTGCCTTCTCCAGTCCATCACAAGGAGAGCTGCTAGATTGACTTCCTCAAAGACCATTCTGACCTCTTTCTCCATGTTTAAAAACCTTGTATTTTCTGTCAGTTTGGAAAGAAGAGAGGGAGGGAAGGAGGGGGAGGGAGGGTGGAAGGAAGGAAGTTTATGGGATGATAGAGGAAGGAACAGAGGATAAAGGGTAGGGAGGGGGAAATGGCCACCTCTGGCACTCAGGCACTTTACCATGTGGTCACAGTGTAAACTTGAAAAGCTATTTTTGTGATATTCATCCTTCCAGTCTATACTTGGGTTATTTTGCATACATAACTCTAGATGTTTCTTCTCTCTGCCCTTTACCCCTACTGTTACCTGGTGGAACTGCATTTCATCCTTACGCTCAAACTTTGGCTTTCCCTCATCATCCCAATTGGAATGATCTTTCCTTCTCCGACTTTTATGTTCCTCGACTTCCCTGTGGTTGGTATGCTATAGATGAATGCTGTTTAAAAAAAAAAAGTGTTATTTAAATTGCAGGTGTCTTCCTCTCCCCAAATGGGATCCAGAATCCAGGTCATAAGCAGATTATCCTTCATTTATTCCTTACTCCTAAATGTCTAGCACAGGACTATACACATGATAAGATGATCTGTAAGTGAATATCTAGTTATAAAACTTGTCCTAGTAGGATATCAAAAAGTAGGGGACAAATTCAGGCAGGTTAGTAGTTACAAGAACAGTCAATAAGTAGTCATTTCTTCTGCAGAAAGTCTTCAAATTTAACTAGCTTTCACACATTGTATTTCATCCAAAAGTGTTATAATAATATAACATGTTGTAGACCATTTTACATACTGTCTTTCCATTTTCTTGTCTGATAATTATTAAAAATCAAAATTTGGTAAGAAGGTTGAAAGTCTACACAGCCTCACCAAGCTGTCACTGTTAACTTACTGTTATAAAACTATTCCATGAAGCAACTTTAGGGTCTCTCCCCTGACTTGTATGACCACATGTGACAATTTTGAAACATTCGTCATTAGAGTCTTTTCAAGATACTCTTCAACACAATTCAAATAAGTTCCCTCATTCACGTGCCTTTAGAAGGTTTGAAAGTAAATCTTTTCATTTTCCAATATTTACAAATTATGAACTCCAGCATTCAGTCTGTATGTAAGCATTGTTTGAAATGCACAGCCTTTGGGCTGTTGGCAGCAAGTAGATGTATTCCATTAGTATGAACACAACTGTATGAGATTCCATTGTTTGTAGTGCTGTGTCAATATGAACTCAGAAATATGGAAAAATCCTTCCTTTGAAATTCCTTGTACCAGGCTTAAGCAAGCAGAGAGCTTAAGTCATTCTGTTGTATTTATCAAGCTTCTCTTACGTTCTCCACAATTCCCTGTGAAACTCAGTGCCTCATACAACTCACAGGCCAGTAGGGATTGCAAACCACAGAGTACACAGTTATCATTCAGTGGGCAAAGACCCAGGTGATTGGAGAAGGAACTTCAGAGCTGTGAACGAAGGACATCTAAGCACAGTCTAAGAACACCTACTGGGTGAAACCCAGAGTAATGATGTGTCATTCCTATCAACAAACATTTGTGGAACACAGCATTCCCATTCCATCCCCCTGTTGTCACGCATCATGCCAACTAGTAGACCTATGGGCTGTGTAGCTTCTACATAAAAGTAGCAGAACTAGCAAGAGTATTTGGATATACCTGAGATGGCTCTCATACTTCTGACTTGGGGACAGAAACTCTACCATTTGAGATATAAAAATATGGAGCAAGAGCAAGTATTCTGGGAAGATGGTAAGTTCAACTTAACCATTGATGGGGGCCTTTCCTGGGTGAGAAGTTCAAGAACACAGCTAAGACTCTAAAACTTGGGAGAAAGATGTAGAAGTTACCAATATATTTTGTATTCAGGAAAATGAGAATATTTGCCAGATTGCAGGAGACAGTATGGAATGAGACATAGTACAAGGACAGGATTAGATCATAGGGACTGTAGCAGAGGAAGATGGTCCAGAAGGAATGAATGCAAAGGGATATCCAAACATCTAAGGAAGAAAACTAACAGAGTAGTTGTGAAGCCAAACACGTAAAACTTAGAGAAGAGCTATTGGACAACATTAGGCCTCACACAAGAGTTCAGCAACATGGAGAGTTCTTTGTCTTTCCTCATCTGTATCATTGGAATTGTAGAGACAGAAGGCAGAACACAGTGGGACTGAGTAAGTAGGAGCTAGAAAGTGAAGTTTTGGGTACAATTTCAAGAAAAATTGATGTCATAGAAATGGAAGAGATTATAGAAATTGTGGAGTAATGCAGGTCAAATTTCAAGAGATAATTGAACATACTTAGGTTATAGGAAAAGGAGCTAGAAATGTGAACATTGAAATGAAAGACTGATTCATGGAGGGTTTTGTTGGGTTTTTTGTTTTTGTTTTTGTTTTTTTACCACTAACAATAGGAAATGGTATTGTTTTCTTGAGGGCATAGACAATTGACATATAATCCACATTCCTTGAGGTAAACTGCACAATTATTAGCATTGCATTTTGTTTATTATAGTCAGTATCTATTAATCACAATGAAGGATGAGGTATTGGTTTGGGATAATCAGCCAGAGATCGAGAAAGGTAGCAGCAAAATGGTGTTTCATTTTGGATGTTAGTTATGTTTAGAGATAAGTTACTAGGTGGTAATTTTAAATTTCCATTTTCTCTTGGTTGTAAAAGCATTAGGACTTAGGTGAGCGTTGTAGAAGATGTTTTGAACCATCATCAAAATAAGTAAACAGCAGTACTGCTGATCTAAAACAAGGAAGTGGTTAAAAAGTGGAGACCCACAGTGGTGCAAACCGTGAATTTATATGTCCATGAATGAGGACTTATGGAGAGCTCTGGCAGAAGGATATGGGTGTGGAAGAATGCAAGGTACCCATTGGACTGGTAGATTACAGGTTCCAAACTAGAAGGAATCAACTGTGGTTGATAAACCGGAATGATGAAAAATCTGCAAGTCTTGTTTGAGAGCAAGCATGTCAGTTTTGTAAGCCCACAGACAATCCCATTAAATTTTAATTTCAGAGAGAAATTTCATTGTTAAATCCAAATTTAAATAGGATTTAACCCATTTAATAGGAACCCAATCTGGTAGTTTATCTGGCAACCCTGGATGAAGGTGAAAAACAGGTGGAGTGAAATCCTTAAGATGAGTGAATAAGAGAGCTGAAAGGAGGAGGCAGAGCAGAGGCAGATGAATTAGTGTGTGGCTGTAAATGGGCAGGACTGCTAGAATTCAGTGTTCAGCTGTTTTAATATTAAAGTACTGAATAGGTTTTCTATATGGAGATTGAACTCTGCAAGAACTGTGATAGCAATTGGAATGGAAAGGGAAAGTGAGCCACAAAGAATAGACTGAGTCATGATTTGCCACTGCCAGAACAGGCTGAGTCATCAGAGCCTCAGGACAGAAATCTCAGTGGCCAGTGGCTGTATGGGATAACAGAAGCCAAAGATGCTTCACAAAACCTTGTGGTTTAGCACTCTGAATCCTTTTGAGATATTTAATTAAACATTTTAATCTAAACATTTCATAAGAATAGAGTCAATTTAAGTTTATTCCTGCAGCCAGGGCAATCAGAGGATTTGTTAAAGACCCTGACATTGTATCTTTTAGGAGTTGAGTCAAACTACAGCCCACTTAGTATACCTCTTTTCAGTACTACCAGAGTGTCTCTCAGGGTGTTTTGGAAGGGACCAGTTCTGTCCCTCACATCAGAGAGATGCAAAACTGACAAGTAATTTCCCTTGTTTTTGCTTCTCACTAACTTCTCATACTCTCCCTGTAGAGAGGAAGAAATCCTTGGTTAGAGTTCAGAAAGCTTGGATACCAGGGCTTGAGGTTTTGAGTGAACTAGATGATCTTCTTTAATGGGGTCTGTTTTCTGCCACATCTGATGAGAGCACTGGAGGATATCATTTCTAAGACCTGTTTCCCCGCCACCAGCTCTTTCTAAAATCATTCATTGTTCTGTAGTTACCTAACTTTGAAATCAGTACACAGTAACATTGGCTTTATCTTTAAAAGTGAATTTCGTCATGTGCAATAGTAAAACAATTTGAGATCTGAGTATACTTGAGTTTATTCTTTAAAGTACCCTAATGATGAGATTTTACATTATTTTATAATATTAATGATTTCTTTATAATATATAATTTTTATCCAAATCTTTAGTTATTAAGAATTCTTTAAAAGAAAACTGGCTGTAGTTGGAATACAGTTTGTCTTCGCCAAACTCATGTTGAGGAGTCTTCATTCTTCACAGTGTCAGTGTCAGGTGGGTCTAGTGGGAGGCATTAGTTTATGGGGTTGGAGCTCTTATAAGTGAATTATTGCATTTCTTAGTGGAATTGGTTAGGTAGCACAGGACCACAGACTCCTTTTCTCCCTTCTCTATGCCCCCACTCCCCTCCTGCTTCCAACAGTGAACTGAAGCTGCTTGACACACTCAGAAGAAGCTGAGAAAAAGCGGCTTCCCAGTCTCATGCTTCACAGCCTCCAGAACTGTGAACTCAGTAAACCTTTACCAATTATTCAATCTCAGGTATTCTGTTACAGCATTTGAAAACAGATTAAGACACAGCTTTAGGGGCTGGAGAAATGGCTCAGCATAAGTGTGCTTGCTGCTCTTCCAAAGGACCAGAACTCGGTTCCCACTACCCATGTAGGGTGGTTCACAACCACCTGCAACTCCAGCTCCAGGTCATACAGTGCTCTCTTTTGGCCTCTGCAGGCACCTACACACACATGCACATACCCAGACACAGATACAGGCATACACATAATTAAAAGTAATAAAAATTCAGTAAGACACAGCTTTATATGTTTGTCTTTGTATAACCATGGAAAAGACATAATGAATATGATTAGGTGACAGACAAATAAGAAAATTAGAAAAAAACTAATCATGTTAAATCAAGTCATGATTTAGGCCACCAAAAGAACTTGTATGTTTGATCAAAGAACTAATCATGGGCTGAACATAGTGGTGCACACCTTTAATTCCAGCACTCAGGAGGCAGAGGCAGGTGGATTTCTGTGAGTTCAAGGCCAGCCTGATCTATGTAGCAAGTTACAGGCCAGCTGAGGCTACAGGGAGACCCTATCTGGAAAAAAAAATCAAATAGAACGAAACAACCAATTGTTGTTGAGGAATAATAGAGAACATGAGATTGTTCACAAAGTTGTCATGAATACATAAAGGAAAAATGAAAGTCAGTCTTATATTCCTTGGATAAACAAATAGAATTTAAACTTTTAAAACAAAAATCTATTTTCTGATAGATTAAGTATTCTGTAAGGTCTAGGTCAATCTCTAAGAAAATAAAATATGTACAGGTATTCCTGTCCCGTGGAGAAAGGTTCCATGATTCCCTGCAGCTGCCAACCTACACAGATAGTCATATTTCTTATACTGAATGACAGAGAGTTTGCATGCAATAACATATCCTTCCATATCCTTTTAATCATCTCTAAATTACTCATAATACCTAATATAGTGTAAGCATTATGTAAATAGTGATTCTACTGTATTTAGAGAGTAATGCCGAGAAAGAATATGCATATGTTTAGTACAGACAATTTTTTCCCTGAAAATTTTTCACTCATGGTTGGTTGAATTCATGAATGTAACTGGGTACAAATACAGAAAACAACAGTATAGCATTTAAAAAAAATGAAGGGAATTGTGGTTTCACAGTAGAAAATAGTACAAAGTAAGGCAGGAAAAGAGGGATCTAGGAACATGAGAGAAAAGAGCAAGCAAAATGGCTGACATAAATCCAATGTTATCAGTCATAACATTAAATGTACATTATTAAATAATCCTTGATTTAAAAACTAACAGGGAGGCTCAATTCAGACAAGAACTGCATGTCCTCTATATGCAGCCACATGACTGGGTTTATATTCAATGACATAGATAAGAATAGGGTATAACTTGGTGGTGTATCACCTGTCTAGAATACACAGTATTCTGGGTTCAGTCCACAGCAACTCAGACCAAAACAAAAGCCTCACACAGATACAGATGGGTTAGAAATAAAAAGATACAAAAAGTTATGCCATACAAATAACAACCATAAAAGTATTAGAATGACTACACTAACAATAGACAAAATAGACTTATACTAAGAAGTAGATAAATACATGAAGAAATATTTTATAATGATGAAATCATAATCTGTTAGGAAGATAAAACAACTATATTCAAAAGTATGTGTACCTGATACTAAAACCCAAGGAATAAAAAGTCAAAACTTTAACAGAATTGATTACAAGGTAAAATAATACAGTTATTCAATAATAATTGGAAATTTCAATATCCCACTTTCAGTGGTGGATAAAATAACTAGAGAAGACTGACAAGTACACAGAAGACTCGTATGTTCATCCTGAAGCCCATGGGCTGGATGTGCCAAAGGTTAGCGATGGAGGCAGCCCAACACAAAAATTATGTACTTAAAACGTTGTGAGATTTTTGTGTGTGATTTTGGGTGGGTGTGTATGTTTATGTGTGTATAACTTGATTGCACAGTTCTGGAGTGTTAACTTTATAGGTCACAACCTTGTAGCAATATCAAAGGGCAGGACTGCCTCCCCCTTGCACCTGAGTCTGAAACCACAGAACCCAGGCAAAGCCAGGTATAGTCACATGGACCTATAATCTTAGTGCTCCTACAGTGAGATGCAAAGTGGAGGCAGGAGCACTAAGATTATAGACCTATAGGACTATACCTGGCTTTGCCTGGTTCTGTGGTTTCAGAACCGTATCTGTACTCACAAGTGGAAATGTAGGGTGCTAAATTCTCTATTATTTCGCCCTAATTATACAGTTGGCCATCCCTGATCCAAGTAACACACACTAGTTTTCTGTTGTTAATGAATGTTCGTGACCTGTTGGTTGAGATTTGTGTAGTGTATGTGGTTTAAAGAAAGCATTATTTAGGGCTGGAGAGATGGCTCAACTGTTGGGAGCACTGGTTATTCTTGCAGAGGACCCGGGTTCGATTCCCAGCACCACATGGCCACTAACCACTGTCCTAACTCCAGTTCCAAGGGATCCAACACCCTCTGCTGACCTACGTGGGCACTGCACAACACGGTTGCACCTACCTACATGCAGGCAATACATTCATACAAGTAAAATAATTAAAATATTTTTTTAAAAAAAAGAACGCATTTAGTGGAATTTGGATGAGCGCAACAAGCAGCCGGGAAAGAAGTACATTCCAACCTCGGATGTAGGACCCATGTTAATAAAAACTTGTAGAAGAGAATAGTCTCACCATAGCAAGCATTTTGGGGGTTTCTTTTTGCAAATGAGAGAAGTTGATGTAATGATCTTTACATTGCATTTTACAGGGAAGCATAAGATCTGTTTACCTGGTTGAAATTCAGATTGTTTTATTATGGTGTCAATTCTTTGGTTTTTGGCAGCACTTATGAAGTGTCTGTTCTCAAAAAGACTCCCTTAGTGAATGAATGCTAGTGTTGACACCACCTAACAAGCAGGGATTACGTGTTTACAGAGGAAGTAATATGATAGGTCAGGTCTGAGAGGCACTTCTCTAGAGCACTTCAGCTCATAATGAGTGGCTGACTGGGAGGTGTGGAGCTGCCACTCTCGCAGGCCTTGCTGATGCCTGCCTCTCTTCTCCAAAGCCCTCTTGATCATGTTCAGCTGCTCTGTTCTCATGTGGGGAATAATACTAGAGTAAAGCTGCTTTTCGGTCTCATTTTTCTTGCTAATTTACACATTCAAGCCATTTTTTGTTTGCTACCCTTATTTGCTATTCCCTTTTGTCAAGGCACTGTTCTCTTTTTTGCCTCGGGCCTAAGAACTAATTTAAGCTTCTATAATTACTTCATGTTTTACACCTGTCTGCATATCATGCACCCTCTTCCTCTGCACTTAAGCTGTATATTTCCTTGCAGAAAAGCTAGTTTTCCTATACAAGGACTCCTGAATTTTCCCCCTCATACTCCCTTTGGAGGAAACACAATTAAACTGTTGCGATATCGTCAGCAATGTGGCTGACCTTTGCAGTTCATGAAGGACAAATGAACGCTGTCTGCTCAGACAGTTTGTGTTAAGACGTTGCGGAGCACAGAGGCTGAGCTTTGTTCCTCGTGAATGAAGCAGTGGTTGTAGTCGTTTGAAAATCATTAAGGCCCTGAATGCACGTCTCATTCCTCAGTGTTTGCTCTGCCGCTGCTCTTCTGCTGTAATAGCAGCTTATTAAATTTGGGTCAAGCGTACTCTGAAGAGCATCACAATAAAGAAACTGTTCGAAAAGTTACCTGTTTTAAAAAGGCAATTGATTAGATTTTTAACTTAAGTGACAGCTGCAATTCATTGCCCATTCTTTGTGATGTCCTGCAGCCCCAGCCGCCTTTTGTAATTTGGGCTTCATTTTGTAAGATCTCTCTTGAATAATCCAGGGTTGCTTTCCACTCGGAGCCTGCTCCAATCCAATTAGGAGTTTAACAAGGGTCAAATTAAGGAGACTTTACACTTGGTGTTTGCATCATTAGCCATAAGACTGTTATGTGAGCGCGTGACTGTGTGTCAGGCAAGAGGGGGAAAGGCTGCAGGATGGGACAGACCAAGGCTGTCATCCACCATGTGCTCTGCCCCTTGGCTGATGAAGGCTCAGCAGGCTAGCAAAAACATTGCCAGTTGTCTTTGGAGGCTGCTGCCTGTCACAGTGCTGGTATAGAGTTGTTGGGTGGTTACAGGTGCTGGCTGGGGCTGATGGAGAGTGTTTTTCACCTACTCCCACTCTCTTCTGGTCATGTGTTGTGATTGGACAAACCGCTGGGAAGGCAGGAAGTTGAAATCTCATGAGCATTCATTATTTTTGATGAGATGACAACTATCTGGGTTCCTGTTCTCGCTCTTCCTACTTGTCCCTGTGGGTTTTTTTTTTTTTAAACATAATTGTTGGTTCTGTAAAACATTACCATAGGTAGTAGAAATGTAATATTTTTAGGGGTTAGAGGCCTTTTAAAGATCACTTACCTGCTGTTTGGAAACAGAATTCCCAAGAATATTTTCAGAATTTGCGTTACTGAGGATAGCATTTTTTTCTTTTCCTTTTTCTTTTTCTTTCTTTTTTTTTTTTTTGTCCATGCCATCAAGTCATATTTAGAGCTGTTAATGTGCTTTAGTCACATTATGTCATTATTCAAAAAAATTATCTGTTTCCACAAAGAAAAGACAACAGAGTTCTGCTAATCACCGCCTGCATGCATGGGCCATGCTGGGGGACTGCTGGCTTGCCCAAGTTGACACTTTGTGCCGCTACATACAAAGTAAAGATTTATCCAAAAATAACACTTCCATTGTTCCTTTCTTACCTCATCAACCCATTAATAGGTACTTTAGTATCATGAGAGTTTTCGTAGTTTAATCCCCTTTCAAAAGCTTTTCAGAATAAAAGCTCTAAATGGTCCTCAGTATTAATTTGATGTGACTTCTGTACAATATGGTTTAAAACTCTGAGAAGCACATTTTTCCCGCTTGCCCTTTTTCAGTGGAGCAGAGTGTGGAAAATGCAAGCTAAATGTTCAGTGAAGTCTCTAATGTGAGCCTTTTTGTTGCTTTTGTACATAGTTTCAATTGTAAAGGAAGTATTGTCTCAGGCTGGAGAGATGGCTCAGCAGTCAAGAGCACTGACTGCTCTTGCAGAGGGCCTGGGTTCAATTCCCAGCACCCACATGGCAGCTACAAACCATCCTTAATTCCAGGGGAATCCAAAGCCCTCTTCTGACCTCGGCAGCATTGCATGACACGGGTGCACTCACATACACGCAGGCAATACACTCATACACATAAAATAAAAATAATAAATAAAATACTTTTTTTAAAAAAAATGAAGTATTATCTCTGAAATGTAACTGTTAATCCTCAAAAATATTATTTTGGCAGAACACTTTAAAATATGTCTTCTTTAATATTGATGCTTTCCAAAACTATCATTTTAGTCTTGGACTTGCCAAGAACTAATAGGCACTAATGAAGCTGGCCTGGTAAGCAGTAATCAGATATAATATTATGTGCTCCATTACATCTTTGTTTATATTTGGACCACAGTGGCTTCAAACACAAGAACCTCCAGCAATAAATAGTAACATCTCATCTTGTCTATCAGCCTTGATGTTTTTGTATACACCTGCCTTTCTAAACATTAAGATGATTGTCAAATATAACTCTTACTGTGTACAAATGACTTAATTCTGAGCATTCCATGCTGAGTATCATTTCCTTATTGTGGCATGCATCCACCTTCCTTCCAGAATGAGAATAAAACTCTATTAATTCTTTGAATTCTACATTCTGTTCCTGAATTCAGTGTTCACTTTCTCTCTAAGAACAGATAGCTCTGTGTGTGCATGTGCATGTATGAAAAGACACATTTTTCAAAAAGCAAAAAATGATTTTTTTTAATGTCAAACCAGGAACTGATCCAGTGAAGAAGAGAGTTCAGACAGTTGCCTCCTGCCTACTGGAGCTTTGGTGGAGTTCAGAGACAGGCCAAAATCAAATAAGCACACAGATCAGTATAAGTGCACAACTGTTAAGGAAAGTGCGGTCAATGGGGAGGATGATCTAGTCAGCAAATAATTCAAGAATGACTTCCCTGAGAGAAGGGCTCTGAGCTCACTGCTGAAGACACATTGCTATTTTTTTTCAAACTTATTTTCTTTCTAAATAACTGCACATAAGCTTTTGACATCCATAATCAAACTTTATGCTGATAATGCATGTACTAAAGAAGAATGTACAAGAAGGCACCTGGAAAGAGGTAATAATGTTTTGGTTGTTAGCCTTAGCCTTTAATGGCCATGCTATCCCTCCAGCCCAATATACTTATATTTTTAAAGGAAAGTTTTAGATAAGTTTTAAGATCTATTCATGGATGGTGGAAAATGATTTCTAAACCTTTTCTTTTCCTTGCTTACAATTTCTCTCAATTGTATTCTCCCTTCCAAACAATTTATTTCACAATTGATCTGCTTGCCATGTTGAAAATAGATTGGAACCTTCTAGTCTTCAGCCAACAGCATATTGGAATCAGTTCCCCTAGGCTTCAGAGGCCCACACTACTATGGAGGAAACTTATGCTCAGAAAACCTCAGAAAAGGACAGATGCTACAAATGAGGTTCCCATAGCCCCACCCCAGTGGCTTATCACTCTTTCAACACCTGAAACTGTGCCTGAGGTTTATACTTACAGACAGATATGGAAAAAGTCCATAAAGTCTCACAGTTTCCCTTCATTCCTCTATTGGATCTGGGAATAGAGATTGGAAAACATGAAATCAAGTTTGAGGCTGTTCTTCTATTTTACATTTTTTTAAAATATTTTATTTATTATTTTTGAGTGCACCCGTGTCATGCAATCATGCCATGGAGGTCAGAAGAGGGCTTCGGATTCCCCTGGAACTGGAGTTAAGGAAGGTTCGTAGCCGCCATGTGGGTGCTGGGAATCAAACCCGGGTCCTCTGCAAGAGCAGTCAGTGCCCTTTACTGCTGAGCCATCTCTCCAGTCCCTATTTTACATTTTAAAAAATATTTTATTTATTATTTTTACTTTATGTGTGTAAATGTATTGCCTGCATGTGTGTACGTCGTACAATGCCAGTGGAGGTCAGAAGAGGGCGTCGGGTCCCTTGAAACTGGAGTTACAGACAGTTGTTAGCTGCAATGTGAATTCTGGGAATTGAATCAGGGTCCTCTGCAAGAGCAGACAGTGCTCTTAACCACTGAGCCATCTTTCCATTGCCTACTATTTTAAGTTTTATGGCCACATAATACAGTTAAAATTTGGCTTGTCAGTATATAAAAATTTAGCTAATGATGTATTACCTTTGTGATAACAATGAGGACTCTTCCCAGTGAATTAAATGACAGTTACTTCTTGTAAATAACTGTTCTGCATGGAAAATTTTACTACCTGGTTGGTATCCCAATGTAATTTTAGACAGTATAAATTTGAAGCTATATTTTTAACTGTACATTAATGATCTTTATCTAGCAGGCTTTATTTTCCTCTGTAATGAATAGAAGTTTTGTATCACTTTCCAAACACAATATATCATTTTTTTCCTGACTGTAAATATGTTTTTTAAATGTTAAAATATAGCCACTGGACAATCTGTAAAGTAAAAAATCAAATAATCGTACAGCTCAAAGATAAAAATTACTAGCATTTATCATATTTTTCCAATGTATGTGTCCAAAGTGCATGTATTGGTGTTTATCACAGGATTCTGATTCTTTTATAACAACTCAACTTTTTCATGCAGTTTGCATAGAGATGGGCTTCTTAGTTGTGTTATATCAGGAATACATCTAGGGTCACGGTGGAGTGTGAAACTATATTCTGAATGTATGATGTGTTATACTACTCATTTTAATCTTTTGTTATACCTCCTTGCTGGGTATTTAAGACCACGTAGGTGGCCAAAATTAAGCATTTATTTTTGTGAAGGCCAGCCTGGTCCTATAGAGTCACTTGGACTTGGAAGGATGCCCTGGCTCTGTACGCCTTTCTTTTATCAGCTGTTTCACCTGTAGAGACTGAATCAGAGGCCTTACTTGACTCTGGCTTCACTTGGAAACATTTGAGTGCATTTTCCTCTGTGCTGACCCTCCCCTTTATAGATGTACACTGGTTAGAATCTACCCAATACGGTCTCCATGGCCTCCCTGAACAAGAGGACAGGTGGCTTACCAGAGTTACAAGACATTTTGAGAGATGCCTAGTTAACCTTGGATGGCAAGGGCAGAATACTGTGCCTTTTAATCTGTCCACATTAGTATAGGCCACCAAGAATTTTGAGCACCCAGAAGGTCAGTTATACCAGTATTAAAAAATGAATCATACTTTAAAATGTAGCTATTGTATAACACTAAGATAAAGCTTGGCAGGGGCAGATTTTTAAATAAACCTAATTTAGCACTCGGTTTCTTAATCTAAAGCCTGACACACTTAGTATAAACTGTAAGCAATTATTTTGCTAAAATGAACAATTTTAATTTTAAGCATATTAATTACTTAAGAAACTCTGATAGCACAGGCCTAAGTTATTGTCCCAGTCTTTAGAATTTAAGAATAGCAGAGCTGAGAGGATTATTTCCCCTTGAAGCCGGTGCCCATGAGGATGAAGCTGTACCTTAGAAGGTCAGTTTATTTTCCAAGCAATAGTGATTTCTGTAGACCACTTGTAGAAATACAGCAGGGAGAATGACTAACCAAATAACATCTTTTTAACTTCATTTCTTTTTAATTTTTATTTTATATCTGTATTTGCCTGTATGTATTGTGCTTTCATGTTGTGCAATGCCTTTAGAGGCCATAAGAGGGTGTTAGAGCCCCTGAAATTGGAGTTTAAGATGGTTGTTAGTGTCACTTACTATAACAATTTCTAGTTCCACTCCCATTTACCTTCAAATTTCATGATTTCCTTTTTCTTTCTGCTAAATAGAACTCCATTATTTTCATTATTTACTCATCAGTTGAGGGGCATTTAGGTTGTTTCCATTTCCTAGCTATTGTGAAAAGAGCAGCAACAAACATGACTGAACAAGTGTCTCTGTAGTAGGATGTTGAGTTCTTTGGGTATATGTCAAGGAGTGGTATAACAGGATCATTATTATTTTTATTTTATGTGTATGAGTGTATTGCCTGCATGTTTGTGAGTGCACCCATGTTGTGCAACACCACAGAAGTCAGAAGAAGGCTTCAGATTCCCCTGGAACTGGAAATAAGGATGGTTCGCAGCCACCATGTGGGTGCTGGGAATCAAACCCAGATCCTCTGCAAGAGTAGTCAGTCCTCTTAACCGCTAAGCCATCTATCCAGCCCCCTGTTTTTAGTTTTTTAAGAGTTCTCTATACTGATTTCAGCAGTGGTTACACCAGTTTGCAATTCTGCCAGCAGTCAATGACGATTCCCCTTTCTCCACATCATCACTAGCATTTGGTGTCATTTGTTTTCTTGGTCTTAGCCATTCTGACTGGGGTAAGATAAAATCTTAAAATAGTTTTGATTTGCATTTCCCTAATTACTAAGGATGTTGAAGACTCTTAAAAGTATTTCTTAGTGATTTTAAATTTTTTCTTTTCAGAGCTCTGGGTTCAGATCTGCAGCCCATTTTTTGACTGGGTCATTTGTTTTTCTTGATTCTTTGTGAGGTCCTATTTGTCAATTGTTGATCATAATTCCAGAGCAAGTCAAATCCAATTTAGAAAATCCTTTTCTGCACCTATATCTTGTAAGGTACTGCCTATGTTTTCTTCTAATAGTTTTAGTGCTTCAGGTTTCATATTGAGGTCTTTGATCCATTTGGAGTTGACTTTTATGCAGGGTGATAGGCATGAGTTTTATTTCATTCTTCTACACATGGAAATCCGGTTTCTTCAGCACCATTTGTTAAAGATGCTCATTTTCCTGTTGGGTGTGTTCTTGGTGCTTCCATCAAGTATCAGGTGGCTAAAATTGTGTGTACTCATGTTTGGGTCTTCTGTTCCATTGATCTACATGTCTGTTTTTGTGCCAGTCCCATGCTGTTTTATGATTATGGCTCTGTTATATAGTTTGAAATCTGGTATGGTAATCCAGCATTGTTCCTTATGCTCAGAATTTCTTTGGCTATCCAGTATCTTTTTGGATTCCATATGCATTTTAGGATCACTTTTTCTATTTCTGTGGAGACTCTCATGGGGATTTTGATTGGGAATGCATTGAATCTATAAATTGCTTTTGGAAGGATGGTCATTTTCACTGTATTAGTTCCACCAATCCATGAGTACGGAGGTCTTTGAATTTCCTTGTGTCTTCTCCAATCCCTTTCTTCAAAAATTTAAATTTTCATTAGAGTGGTCTTTACTATCTTCGGTTAGGTTTACCTGGATTATTTTTTAAGCGATTGTGAAATGGGGGTGTTTCTATGAATCTTTTCTCTAATTGCTTATTGTTGGCATATAGGAAAACTTGTTACTTTCGTAAATTTATTTTGTATGCTGCCAACTTTACTGAAAGTTTGGTCATTTCTAAAAGTTTGCTGGTAGAATTTTTGAGATCTTTTATATTTAATAGCATATCATCTGCAAATAGGGATAATTTGACCTCTTGTTTTTAGTTAGTATCCCTTTAATTTTTTTTTCTTGCCTTATTGCTCTAGGTAGAGTTTCAGACACCATATTGAAAAAGAGTGGGGATAGTGGGCAGCTTTGTCTGCTTCCTGATTTTAATGGAAATGCTTCAAGTTCTACATTTTGAATGATGTTGCTTGTGGATTTGTGGTATTTAGCCTTAATTATATTGAGGTTTGTTCCCTCCAATCCAGTCCCTTTAGGACTATTATCCTGAATGCGTGTTGGATTTTGTCAAACGCTTTTTCTGTGTCTATTGAGATGATCATGTGATTTTTTTTTTGTCTTTAAGTTCATTTATATGATTTATTACATATTGAATCATCCTTGCATCTCTGGAATAAAACCAACTTGATCATGGTGGATGATCTTTTTAATATGTGTCTGTATGTGATTCATGATTATTTTGTTGAAAAATTTTGCATCTGGGTTCATTAGGGATATGGGCCTATAGTTTTCTTTTTCTATTGTGCCTTTACTTGTTTGGGGTAATAGAGTAATACTGGATTCATAGAAGAAGTTTGGAGTTCTCTCTTTGTTTCTACCTTTTGAATAATTTAAGCAGTATTGATTGTAGTTCTTCTTAGAAAGTAGTTCTTCTTAGAATACTGCTGTGAATCCATCTGGACCTGGGCTTTTTTTCTTTGATAGGCTTTGTATTACTGTTTTGATTTCCTTCTTTGTTATGGGTCTGTTTAACTCTTTTAAGTTGATCTTGTCTTGGTTTAACTTTGGAGATTCTATTGAATTTAGAAATTTGATTCTGGTTTTACTATTGTTATAGCTTGGTTGCATTCTGATTAGGTGTGAATCTTTAGTTCATCTATGCTTCAGGTTCTCACTTTTGATTTTTTATTGGAGGGAAGTGTTCTAGGCAGGCTATTCCAGAGCTCTCCAGCATAGTGAGTAGGGTGAATGGGGCTAGTCCAGAAGCGGGAATATGGTGACCATGTGGGCAGGTTCTGACAGGCTAGTCAAGAGCTTTCCTGCAGGGAAAAGAGGCCTAGTCTCAAGGTGGGATGATGGGGACCAACTCAGTGGGTTCTGACTAGCTAAGCAGAGTAGATGTGGGCCCTGGAGCAGCTCAAGCAGGGCTGTTCCCAAAACTGGGCTTGGCAACTGAGTGGGCAGATCAACTAACTTACCTAGCTAGTTGAGAGCTCCCTAGAGGGGAGAACTGACCTGGACCCAAGGCAGTAAGATGGGGGCAGAATGGGCCTGGTTTTGTTTTGGGTCTTGTTTTTTGTGGGTGTTTTGTTTTGTTTTGTTGAGACGTGGTCTCTTCTGTGTACCCCAGATGACCTGGAACTCACTCTGTAGAACAGACTGGCCTGGATCTCACAAAGCTCTGCCTGCTTCTGCCTCCTGAGTGCTGGGATTAAAGATGTGCACCACCATTACCTTTTTTGTTTTGTTTCAACATAGGTGTTCCCATCTAAAGTAAGTTGGTGGCTATCACTTGCTAAGCATCTGCACACACAATTGTCTTTCACCATCTCTGTAACCCTTAAAGGCAGGGATTGTCCTCCCTATTGAGAGATGAAGAAATAGAGGCCCAGGAAAGTAAAGTTCAGTTATACACCACATAATAATGTTGGATACACCACATGTAAAATAGTCTTGTAAGATTTGGTTGCCTAGATATGTGGCAACCATCTTAGTTTATGTAAGTATATTCCATAATACTCACACAACAATGAAATTGTCTCCTAGATCTATTTCTCAAAATGTGCCCCCATTGTAAAGTAATACATGACTGAGATTTGCTTGAGCTCACAGGATTAGAAATTAGTGGAACCAGTAGTAGAATTCACATCTGCCTAACTTTAAAGTCTATCCTCTGACCACTACATACGAAGGCCTGGAGATGGGAAGTGGGATTAAGTGGAATTAAAATGGTTTTAGTATATTAGGATGATGTAAGGGGTAAGATGCTGATGGAAAATCAGAGTGGAGAAGGCAGTCCAGTTCTGAGGGAAATTATGAGCCTAATCAGAAGTTTACATTTTATCTTTAGGCATGAGAAAGCAAGGAAGGTGATATTTATTTACTCTTGGGTTAGAGAGATGATCTAGTGGGTAAAAGTGCTTGTTATATAAGCTTGAGGGCCTGAATTTGGATCACATGCCACTAGCATGGCAGCATGCTTCTGTAACCCCAGCTCTGGGGGAAGTGACACATAGATACCAGGGACTCACTGGACCATCAGTTTAGCCAAAAGCTCAAATTTCAGTGACAGACCCTGTCTCACAAAATAAGGTAATGAGCAATAGAGGAAGACACTGACATTGACCTCTGACCTCTACATGTGTACATACCAGTGAATGTACACACACACCACCTGTATACACGTATCCTACACACACATTTTTAAAAAAAATAATGTTGCTCTTGACTTTAGTATAACGAATATATTGGAAGACAAGAATGCTAAAATTTTTCAATGGCCTAGAATAGTGACAATGAAAAAAAATAGGAATGGTTAGATTTGGGATATTCTCTGAATAAAATAAGTAGAAGCTTCTCACCATCACCACCCTTCTGAGACAGCATCTGGCCATGTGACCCAGTCTGGCCCCAAGATGCTACTTTTTCCTTCTAAGTATCTGGGACCACAGTACACCATGACTGGTTATGGATAAAACTCAGAACTTGCTGAATGTCGGACAGGAAGAAGATGATGATTCTTGAGTTTATGGATGATTTGTTGATATTTACTGAAATCAAGACTAGAGGGAACAGAGGTTGGAATGGATCCAGGAGATGCAGTAAATTTACTCTTGGAAACAGTTAAAAGTGTATGGGAAACACTTTAGTGGCTCTGCGGAGAGGATATTGACTCAGAGAGTAGAGATCTCAGTCATGTGCATAAATATGACACGTCAGAAACTAAAGTCACAAGACTGGGCGAACTGGATGGAATTGTTTGGAAGTTCCCCACTAAAATGAGTGTCCAGTACCTGAGTATCTAGCACCTTGTCCAAAAGAGAAGTGAATGAAGGGGGAGATGGCCATGTACCTTTCAAGGAAGGATAATTCTTTTACCCAGTGGGTGGTCTAATGCCTAAGAGTCTAACCTGTGATCAGATATTCCTTACATAGGTAATGTGTTTATACTGGCAGATGCCCATGAGGCTTTTATTTGAATTGTGTCTATTTAACTCCTGCCTGATCATGACCCTGGCACTGGGAGCCCAACCTCTGTTCCCCCTGGTATCCTACAGGGAAAACCTGACCTGAGTTAGTCTCTGTTTCTTTGAATAAGGGGAACAAAGTTGTTGAAAGGTTTTTACTCCAGATCCTGAGCAGGATATAATAAGCCAGGAGTGCAGTCCTCCTTCCACAGGTCATTCTAGGCAGGAAGCAGGAAAGAAGAGGAGGAGAGGTGGTGAAGAACTAGTAGTATGTATAAGGGAATAGGGTATGGGCCACTGTAAGTACTTGACTTGAATAGTCCCTGTGAAGGAAGGCAAGAGAAAGACATGTGCCCAGTCCCCTTGACCAGAGAGTCCCTTTAAGTTCATGCTTCTGACAACTGATTTGTGGATAGTGGATTGCATGACATGGTTACACTTACATACATACAGGCAGTACACTCATGCACATAAAATAAAAATAAATATTTTAAAATAATTGTGGGTCACTTAAATATTGACAATCTCAGGTTTGGCCATTTCTGAAAAAAAAAATTTTTAATTATAAGTTGTACTTACTGGGTTGACAAGGTGTTGCAGTGAATAAAAGCCCTTGCCACACAAGCTTGAAAACCTCTGTTCCATCCCCAGCTACCACAGTAGAAGGAGAGAACCAGTACCTGAAAGTTGTCCTCTGACCTCCACACATGCACTAGAGCACATGCATGCTTATGGTCTCTCTCTCTCTCTCTTGCTCTCTCTCTTTCTCACATACATGCACACACATGTACATACATGTATGTGTGTTTTATTAGAACATCACCCTGCAGTTGTAAAATAATGAGTGACTACTGGGTGGAATGCACTGCTCATAATTCTGTTGAACAACCATGCTGTTCTTCACCTAAGTGGATTGAAACTGAAAGGACTTTCACTACATCAAGACTTTTGAATACTATATTTATTAAATATTATCAGTATACAACAATTTTCTATTATGATACTTGACAGTAATTGACTTAAGCCTATAATGAAGTGGAGTGGTCATAAAAACATGATGAAATATTATGTGCAGAACCTATTATAGATTTAAAAGCAAAGAAACACATTTACCAGAGAAAGAAAAAGATAACATAATTAACATTGAATTTATTTATCAATATAGCTAATACTTTAGACCTTCAACAGCATGATGGCACTGTATGTATTTACTCTATAATGTTCTAATACAATTAAATATCTATATATGCACTTATATAGCAATCAAACTTACTGATATAAGTAAGGTAACCCTCTAATGTATCACACTGGGTATTTCAGTGTGATAATTTACATGAAATTTTATCATTATTATCTGGTACAAAGTAGTCCCATTTAGGTTATCCTACACACCTTGCTATTTCTAATACAAGATAAGTTATATACTATATATTGTTAAATATAGTACTCACACCATTTAATTAACTAAGAATACTAATTATTAACAATTAGAAGAATGACTAAAAAGGTATAACTTGAAATTGCAACAGTTTTCAATACCTTTACTAAAAAGTTTTTGTTTTGGTAATTGGTTGGTTGGTTGGTGGTAGGAATTAAACTCAGGGCTTTGTCCATGCAAACTAGGCACAGTCTCTACCACTGAGCTGTACCCTCAGCCCTACTGAGTTGTGTGTGTACATGTGTATGTGTGTTACTCTCTCTGTAGACATTTGATATTTATAGTTGTCTGTTTCTTTGTTTTAAAATATTATGACTTTTATCTATGGAGTGAAAATATGAAGATCTTATTTTCTTAAGTCTGTGTGTTAGAGAGTACTCAGTCTTATTCTCCCAAACAAATTTTAGCCCTCCTCCTATTTATTCACAAAAGAAATAAAATGGACCTCCATGTAGACAGACATTTTTAAAATCCCTGAATTTTCTACAGAAAGCTTGTCAGCCTTGCCCTTGTCCTGAGTTGTCAAAGAAAGCATATGGTTTAGCTTTTGATTTCTAGCACACATTAGTTTCACTTCAGGTACACCACAGGAAGTAAAATCTTAAACACACAGCTGCTCAGTATCAATTAAAGTCTTGACTGAGTGGAATGATATTTATGGGAGATTGCGCGAAGATTAAGGAGAACATTCATTGCTAAATATTCTGTTTTCCTGATTGGCATGTACTATGAACTGAACCATCATCTTGACCTCTGAGCTGGATCTGTTCTTTGGTTACACAGAGTAGACCTCACAGGTGTCGTGGTATAATCCTAGTACTTGGGCTTCTGAAGGAGGTGAAGGGGAAGAAGAATAAAGAGAAGGAAAGGTTGTGGTGGGGGGAGAAAGAGAGATTGAAATTGGTACTATAGTAAGGGTGTATGATGTGTAGAAGTGAAATTTAAAACTAAAGGGCTCAGCTCTAGGGATAACTGCTTTCTGTAGTTTCCTCATCTTGGGACTACTTTTTTCCATCTTTCTCTCAACAGATAATTGTCCTCCATTTATTCATAGATTTGGTTTCATTGAGTTTTCAGCCTGCTGGAGTCTCAGCTTGGCTCTCTTGGCCTCTCACTACACGATGACATTTCAGCTTCATTCCTACTGCTAATTATACAGTTAGTGCTTCATGTGTTTTCTGTCTCAAGTTCTCTACAAAGCAAACCTGACTCAGTTCACAAGGTTTGCCATAAACTGTTGACAAATCTGCATTGGCTGCCATTGATGCATCCTGGACTAGGTACCTTGGGCTCCTGGAACATTAGACCTCCCCACGAGAACCTGAAGAAGCAAGACTGTCAGAAAACAGGTGTAGGCTTCCTAGCTCTGCCTCTCTGCAGGACTGACTTTTCTAGGTTGTGCTTATAAGGTTATAAATAAGCCTTATAAATAAGACATTATTTCTTACCCATTAACAGTGCTCTCTTTCCAGAACCCTTGGATAAATTTATTTCTAGTTTTAGTAATATGAATAATTATTCCTGACTTGATTTGTTTTTAACTTTTTAGCTTTGTGGTTAAGTTATTCTTTTTATTTTCCTTTTTTTTCTTTTCTTAAATTATTTATTTAATAACCATATAATTAGAAGAAGCATTTTATTACAACATCATTGACATATTCAATAACAATTTCCAGAGCTGAGATGCATCTCTTTCAAAATTGGCTGTAAATTTTTAGGTTTACAGTTGAATTAATACAGTTATACAATATTGTACTCAGTATAAACCCTATAAGACATAAAATTAAATGGGGTTTTAAACTTTAAAAAAGATCTCCATTTCATTATTAAAATACACAGTTTCATACAGAAAAATTCATTTTTAATACAATTGACACTAAGATGCACATGTGTTTCTAATCTCTATATATCTGATTATTACTAGTCACAGTTTCTTTCTGAGCTCCTTGGCATCTGAGCATGGATATAAAGTCATCAGGTAGATTTCAGTGGTAATATTTTTCACATCTACTAATTTTTAAGGAGCAAATTTTTATGCTTTGAAGATTTTTTTTCTTTCTTTCTTTATTTATTTATGCACCCACTTCCCAGGTAGCACCCTTCCATAGCCTCCCTCCCCCCACTAGAGCCCTTATACTCTGATATCCCTGCTACTGTCCGCTGTGTTGTAGTCCCCCCCAGCCATTCCCCACTACTTGCCCTTCTGGTGAATCTAGTCAGCCTATCTAGAGGTCTTTGTTTTAGGAAGGTCAGCTGTTCCTCATCTAGCAGTAATCAGTTGTCAATATTCCTTTGGATAAGATTGGGGTCTGCTGTTCCATTTCCCAGTTCTATGCTGAATTACTATCTGGGAATCCCTTTGGCCACCCTGGCCAACAACTCAAAAGAAGGTATCGCTTGTCTGGTATTGCTTGTTATGTAGCCTTTAGCTATACATATGGACTCTTACTAAATTATGTTGGCCCATTTAATCTTTGGTTATACTTTCCTTTTGGGTGTTTAAGGCCATACAGTTGTTCCAGATAAACCGATTTATTTTTTCTCTTAAGGTCATTTGAGGAGCTGTTCCTCAGGGGTCACATGGGCTTGGGAGGAGCCCCTGGCTCCTTTCTTTTACCAGTTCCGCCCATGTGAAGATATGTCAAAGGTCCTGCTAGACCATGTTGGCTTCGCTTGGAAGTATGGAGGAAATGATTCCTCTGTGTTGACCCTCCTCTTTATAGACTGGACACTGGTTCAAGTCCATCTCGTGGGGTCTCCTCAGCCTTCTTGATCAAGAGGACAGATGACACACCACCATTATAGGATTTTGGTTAAGTTATTCTTTTTACTTTTTAAAAAATATTTTATTTCTTTGTATTTTATGTGTATGAGTGTTTTGTCTACATGTCTTTAAATGTACTATGTGTGTATGTACAGAGGCCAGAAAAGGATGTTAGATCCCTTGAAACTGACATTATGGATGGTTGTTAGCCACCATGTGGGTGTTGGGAACTGAACCAGATCCTCTGGAAGAGCAGCCAGTGTTCTTTTTCAACATTCCTTGTTGGGATTTAAAATGTTTCTGCCCCAAACACAGAAAGTAACTCTATAGCATACATTTGTATTTTATTATCAACCTTATACCTTGATCTATTTTTCGTTTTATATATAATATATGTGTAACCTGAATTATACTTCATATTTTCCTACAGAATCAAAATATATGTAAATTAGATAAGTTAGGACACATTCCAGGACATGTTAAAGTCATCAGTCAGTTTTCAGTTAAATAGGAGCTTATTTTTTAAAAGTTAACAAATAATTTTAAAATATTAACACATTACACTTTTCTGTGTTTCCATAATTTAAAAGTCATCCAATTACTTTTCTAAGGTGCATAAAAATTCTTGAGCTTATAAATATCTTTCAAATAAATTTGACATTTGGATAGATTTCATTACACCTTAATCATTTTTTACATAACTTTGTACATATTATTGGTATGAAGCAAGTATATGTGTTAATATGCAGTTTTAATTGTTTTCTCCTCAACCTCTTTCTAAAACAACAGTCTCTACCCCTATAACAATAACATACTCTAATTCTTTATTTTTCCCTAGAGTCTGCTTATTATCTACTCCTTTAGAAAAAGAAAGTGACACAGATTTTATAGAAAAGAAACCCTTGAGCCAGAACATTTGGGAAGGCTGCATGAGTTTATAGTGGACAAAATGTCGCTTGCATTTTGCTGGTCAGTAGTTTGATATGCTCATTTGCTGATGTGAGATGACGAGGGCTTACAAAACAGGGTTTTGTTTTCTAGCTGCCTGTGGACCTAGTGGGGCCTAACAGAACCCAGTCAGCAGGTCATTAACCCTGGAGAAAACAGCTTGCATTAATATGCTCTAATCCGGTATAATTAGTCAAATTACTGCACGCCAACCAGCTTGTCATGTGTTGTCAGACTTGGCATGCACACTAGATTGCCTGGGTCCCTCTGGAATGCCACTCTCAGTCAAGGAAAAATGCTCATTTGTAGTGGTCTTGAACTCTGGATAGAAAAACCCACTACAGCAGTGGTCACATCAGGAACTTTTCCTGATTCTTGGAGTTCAGTTACCTTATCATCAAAGTAATTTATGTTTTGGTGATTGAAATGTAGTGTAGTTTCTATAAGCACATTTTCTGTATCACATCTATGTGAATCAAGAATAATTCACATTAGTACAAAAAAGATTTTAAATAAATCATTACCAAGTAACCAGCTATGCTTGGGTATATGGGAGTGTGCATTTGTGTGCGTTTATGTATGTATGGGTCTTTTTCCGGTAGGGTAAGAGGTTATTAAACTCCAAAAGGACCACATTAGCATAAATTTACAAGAGCTCTTGTTCTGGAGGCGTGATAAAAACCCGTGTTACCTCTGCATTAACACTGAATTGCTTGTTGTGCTTTTGGCAATGACAGATAAGTCAGTGTAATTCCCCATTGCAACCGAAATGATGCTCCAGTTTCCAAACGCATCCTGAAGATGTCACTGACAATAATCTTCAAAGAGCGGCCAGTGAAAGTGGGCTGTATGTTTGTAGGATGATATACTGCAAATGACAGGAAGAATTATGTGAGTGAAGACGAATCTGTAACATATTATTAAGCAATTTCACGAGAATAACAGGGATAAAAGGGTAATGGATGAGGGTGTCATTATTACCTTCGTGTAGAGGGAAAGCAAAAGCAAAGGTAGAGAGACAAGATTAATTGAGGAGGGTGAAGCATTCATTGCTCATCAGCTCTTTTGTACTCTTTGCTCCTGAAATTCCAGACTGAGGGAGAGAAAGTGCTCAGAGCTGCATTTTAATGTCGCTGGCCACAGGAGTGTACAACTGACACGGCACTTTTAGTCACCTTTCTTTTTGTCTAAAAAAATACATAATAACTGCTACTGTTTAACTGTTCCGAAGCCACCACAAAAATCCAATAGTGTTTTTTTCTGTGTGTGAGAGACCTTTCAGTATTAGTTATGTCTCTCAATGCCCAAATTATAAAATTTCAAAAAGCATTTTCCATGCTTTGTCAAAAAAGACTCTTAAATTCAGAAATTCAGTTTTGCTTATAAAGCATTTCAAAATCCATAGCAATATTTGACTGTCCTAAGCTCATAAAGGAGACAGAAAAATTTATCATCTTTTGACTATTTTCTAAGCATGTACATGTAGTAGCTATTTTGTAGATTAGTAAATTTATTTCCCTTTATTAAATTATGGGTATGAATAATTAAAATTTAAATACTAGACTCTTCATTTGTGTTTTCCTGTATTGGTCATTTCTTATAAATTTCAAAGAACATATCATATCACATGTAGTATGTAATTATAATAACCATTACCCTGGTTGCAGAATAGAAGCACAGATATTTTGCTAGAATCTAAGAAACCTTAAGGGACAAGAATTCCTTTCCAATTGAAATATACTCCTGAGAGGGAGTTAAAACTTAAATGTTGCAGAACTTAAAAAATGTATAGATTTCCATGTCTTGAACCAATAGAAAAGTCAAGTGTCAAATTAGAAGCTTAATCATGTAGCCAGTGGACACTGAGATTTAAAGATTGACTTAGCATCAAGAAACCTCCCTTATATCCTTGTTCACATAGCATGTTCATATATTCAGAAAAGGTAACAGAACATTAAAATTGAAGATTTAGGTGTCAGTGTGAATTGAAAATAATCAAGGCAGGGCTGGAGGCATAGCGCAGCCATTAAAGGCTAAGGCTAACAACCAAAACGTAAAAATAATCAAGGCTGCCAGGCGTGGTGGTCCACGCCTTTAATCCTAGCCCTTGAGGGGCAGAGGCAGGCTGATCTCTGTGGTTTGAGGCCAGCCTGGTCTGCATAATGAGTTCCAGGCCAGCTGGGGCTACAGGGAGACTCTGTCTCAAAAGGACCAAAATAATAAATAATAAATAAATAAATATCAAGGTTGATATCTAGCTAACAACTAGTAGTTTTATTGTACATCATGGATGTATAGAGACAATAATGTATGTAATGTTATTATTAAATGTTATATGAATATATTACCTTTAGTTTGGAGATTGTTTTGTTTTGGGTACTGTGCATCGAACCAAGGCCTCTCTTGCATGCAAAGTACTCAGTCTACAACTGAGCAACATCCCTAGTCCCTATACTGTTTTCTTTTTTATTTTAATTTTTTTTACTGTGTAATGTGAAAACTATCTTCCTATATAGTTTATCATATTTATTCCTTAGCAGTCAATTTTTAGTGAACAAAGTGGTAATTCCTCTTTCAGTTCTACAAATAAGAAAACTACAGAGCAGAAAATTAAAAATGAATTTGCCTGAAAATTTTCATAGTGAATGATGCTTCTAAGAATAAAACCATCCTCAGACACCTCATCCAATGCACTTTCCATTTGCTATTTGAGTTTTCCATTTACATTTATGCCATGATCTTTTTTATGTGTCATTATTGTTTGCATGTCTGTTTTTTATTATCTTGAAACTTTCCTCACTAAAGAAGTATCCTCTGCCTTGTGTTTGCTATAGAGTGAGAGGAAAAGAAACTAGCATTTGTAACTTGTTTAGACTTCATTCAGGGCACTTCGCATATCATCATTACCCCTTCATAAAACAGGAATCTAAAATTCAGAAATGGAAGTCATTTATGCAAGCTTACCACCAGAAAGTCAGTGTTCAAACCTTAATCTTCCTTGCACCAAAGCTCATGGAATTTTGTTGATTTGGTTTTATTTGGGTTGGGTTTGGTTCTTTCATTTTTTCCTTTTTTCTTTTGTTGTGGTTTGGTTTGGTTTATTCTTTATTTATTTATTGAAACAAGGCCTTGCCCAAGTTAGCTTTAAACTCATGATCCCTTTTGTTTCCACACCTCAAGTACTGGGATTGCAAGTGTGCACGACCAAGCCCAGCCAGCTCATGCTGTTTCTAACACTACCTAGCCCTGTAGTTCTATGTGTATTCTGTCTTCTATATGCAGTCAAAATTATATTCTTTTTACATCTACCCGACATCTATCTATCCTATATTTATATAGGATATATATCTTTAAATTCATTGGCCTTTTTTGTCTTCCTTGGTTTCTACACAGCATTTGACCTGAGTTCCAAAACCCTAAGCATGTCTCTCCACTTACCTTTCCTTTAGTTTCTGCTGTTCCTTCTGTCACACTCTCAGTATGGACTCTCCATCCCCAGTTATGGCCTTCTATGACCTCAGTTCTCTATCATAGATAGCTCATTTCTCTCTATACCTTCCCTGTGTGCAGATGGGACCCAGAGTCTCCTTACAGCCCTGCCTTCTGCCTGCAGCTTTGGGCTCTTAGCTCCCACCTGCCAACAATTTCTCTCAGTGTGCTTTGCTTACCTCCAACCAAGCTCACCATTTTTCCTTTCTTCCTAAATTTCCTCTTCCCAACTTTAAAAAGAACCATAATTCAAACCATTCTGGCCTTGATGCCAGTTTTTTATAGGCCATCAAACATGATGTTACAGGCCTTCAAACAAAAAACTTTGCCCACCATTTTAGGATCTCAGAGTCAGACCTCCATTCTTTTTCCATCATTACAGACCAACCATCCTTCAAGGTCCATATCATGTATCTTCTTTAATAAGCCGGGCATACATATATTTCTCTCTTCTCTATCTACTTAATTTGTTCCTTTTAGTGTGTATTTTACTTTATTCTGTCTTGTGATCTTTTTGTAGTTATCTTCTCACTTCCTTAGACAATAAGCACTTTATGAACAAACCCAGCACTCAGGAGGCAAAGGTAGATTGTTCTCTGAGATCGAGCCGAGCCTGGTATACATAGGGCATTCAGGCCATCTGGGGCTACAGGGAGACCCTGTCTCAAAAGCAAACAAACAAAAATTATGTTATTCAAAATAATATAGCAAACTGCTCAATAAATATTAGATTAATTAAATCAAATTCTCCAACAGTGTCAAACACATATCTTTAAAATATAATTTTTCCTTCTATATCAAAGAGCTTTGATTTTCCTCTCAAAATTTTATATTAATTTTTATTATTTAACATTTTTAAATATTTTTCTTTCTTAATTTGAAATTTTACATCACAAGTTTTTATTTGAATAGTAACGTCCCTTGTGCCTTTGCTGAGTAGAATCTTGTTAGCTCTGGGCACAAGTCCTTGGCTTCATGAAGTCTGCTGCTTCATTGGGAAAACTTCTTTTTGTATGACATTTGACTCAAATTCATTACATTTGCCAACAGTCAATCCTTCATGTGTATGACATATGGGGATAACAGAAGAGAATATAGAATACTTTTCTAGATATTTAGATATATTAAGTGTTTTAACTTTTTTTTAACATTTATTTATTTTGTGTGTGTATGATGTCAGAGAGGGATGTGGGTGCCACAGTGCACCTGTGGAAGTCAGAGAACAACTTAAAAAAGAGTCAGGTCTCTCTTCCTACCATGTGGACTCTGGGGATTGAACTCAGGTCCTCAAATTTGGTGGCAAACACCTTTACCCACTAAGCTCTTGCCTTGCCAGCTCTATTTTAAAAAATCTTTATCCTCATAACAACCCTAAAATATACATATTTTTAATCCCCATTTCCAAAATGTGGAACCGAGCAAGTCAGAACCTGTTCTATATCACAAAAGCAGTAGAGTGACAGACAGAGGTAGAGCTGAAGTTTGCCTCATACCATGGTCATGCTTTTCTGCAGTGCTATCTTTCTACCCATCTTTGTTCAGCAGAAAGGAGGTTACCGCACAGACTATGGCCTAGTACGTCTTTTGCTTCAACCTAGAGATGGCAGGAGGCATTACTCATAATTCTGCCAGATGATGAGTCGATGGGTACTATTTAGTGAATGTGTAGAAGGCATGCACCTGCGGTGTACAAGAGGAATGAGAACAGCTCAGTACTCTGGTGCCCAAGTGGCCAGGCAGAGTGAGCACCAATCAAAGATTCCAGTTGGCCATATCCAGCAGGAGCACATGGATGTGTGTATGGAGTGGAGAGGGATTGTGGTGAGACACCCCATAGAGGCGACACTTGGCATCTTTTTAAAAATTACTTACATTTATTTTCTGGGGGTAGGGGGAGAATACATTCATGGGGTGATCACAAGACAACTTCCTAGAGTTGGTTCTCTTCTTGTACCTTTCCATAGGTTCTGGGGATAGAATTTAGGTCATCAGGCTTGTGCAGCAAGCACTTTACCTGCTGAGCCATCTCACCAGCCCTGAGTAATACTTTCAACTATACTACTGCTTAAAATGTATCTTCCTTATGAACTGTTCAAACCTCAGGCTTTTTTTTTTTTTTTTTTTTTGGGGAAAAAAAAAATAAAAATTTTTTCCTGGTCAAAATT
>NW_008335784.1:1295123-1328627 GCF_000622305.1 Nannospalax galili | reverse complement strand
TTTTTTTTTGAGGAAATAAAAAATAGAAATTTTCTCCTGGTCAAAATTCTGTTTTACTAGTATATAAAATGAAATTCCTTAGTGTCAGATAATGTTGAGGTTTAGTTTTATTCATTTGTTTTATTGTATCTATTAGGTTATTCTAATTTTATGTTTCAGTTTGCAAAGGTTTTTTTTTGGTGAATCAATTAATTTATTGGACTTACTTAAAGGAATATGAGTGAGGGGTTGCTTACAGACACCTAGGTGAACCTGAAACAGCTGTATCACCAAAAGTCCCACTCCAGCATGGATAACAGATCCCCATGAACACTCCATATATGGAGTGCTACCCCCTCCAGTTATCAGTTTGCAAAGTTTTAAAAGTGGTTTATTGAGTTCTTTGTCATGGTCTCTATACACTTCCTGCCTGTCACCACAATACACCTAAATACACTATTTCAGTGCTTTTGGTAATATTGTCTCATTTTCTAGATTTTCTAATATCTATGAGTGAACTGTTTCATTTATTTTAAAAAATAATTTAGCCTTACAAATAGCATTCAGTATAATATAAATATGAAAATCTTAGTCCATTTTCTATCACTATAATAAATGACTGGACATAGGATATTATATAAAGAAAGTTTATTTGGTTCATGATTCCAGTGGCTACAAAGTCCAGATACTGGACTAGGGAGATGACTCAGTCCATAAAGTGCTTTCTGTACAAATGTGAGTACCTAAACTTGATCTTCGGCACAACAGAATGTGCCTGTAATCCCAGGGCTAGGGAGGCAGAACAGATGGATCTCTGGGGTTTGCTGGCCTTCCGAATCGGTGAGCTCCAAGTTCAGAGAAAGACCGCATCAAAAAAATTAAAAAATGAAGTGGAGAGTGATTGTAGAAGACAGCAAATATCTGGTATCCACATGCACATTCACAAATTTGCATGCACCACACACACACACCAAAAAAATTAAAACTCTAAATAGCACAGCACTTGGATCTGACGAGTGCCCACCTAGCCTTGACCCAAGTGGAGAGGTAGAAATGCAAATAACTACGAGGCAAGCAAGCAAGAGAGACAAGAGTAGGGTATAACAGTATACTCTCTGAGAGTTAATAAACTCCCATGAGACATAGTACTCCAGGAGAGATCAGTGCCCATTTCTCCATGAGGGTAGTCATGGCCCAGTGGCCTCACCTCTTCACTAGGCCACACCACCCCAACAGTGGGGTACTAAGCTTCAATATGAGCTTTGCTGGCGACAAGCCACATCCAGACCATAGCACATTGAATCAGAATGCTCTACAGCAAGGAAAATGAACTGAAAAAAGTAGCTTATCTGAAATTGCTCAGGTGAAAGTCAAGCCTACAGTGCCAGCTAGTATCTTATCAGTACAGTAAACATGCATAATAATGTTTCAGTGAGCTCTAACTTGGACAAGGTAACCATGTTGTCCCTATGATAATGAGTTAAGACACTACTTGACTGAGCACTGAGGACAAGTGTCCCTATACAACAACAAATTGTTAAGATAAAGGGAAGAAGTGCAGTGGTGGTACCTACTTAGGAATAGGCTAGACCACCCAGGCTTATTAGAACACAGTTCAGAGTAACCTGGGACACCTGCCATAGAAACATCCAAGAATACCAACCCAATGGCAATTGTACCTTCCTCTCCCCCTTCTTCTCCTCCCCTACCAGATCCAGGAATTGATTCCTCATTTCTCTTTTCCAGTGCTATTATGTATTACCATCACCCTAGTTTTCTTTCTTGACCCTGTAGGGAAAAGACCACAGCCTTCTAGTTTCTTCTAATTTACCTGTCCATTAGCGCCATAGGAAGTTTCTAAATGCAAATATTTCTTCATTTTGAGAGATCGTTCTTAAAACTAGTAGTTTATTAATGTCATGCCATGAACTAACTTTTCTGAATGGTGTTTTCTGGTAGGAACCTCTGTTGAGGAGAAAGTCAATTGTGCTTTTCTTGCCATCTCTGCTTTGCCACTAGAGAAAATGTCTGCTCAAGCTTTTGTTGTTCTCTTCCTGGGAAGGACATTGTTGCTGTGATTTTCCAGAACTTGAAGTATTCATTGGGCCCTAAACCTTCACTCTTGGTAGGGTCAGTGTCATGTTAACTTGTCAGCGTTCCCATGAGGCAAGCACACCTAGACAGAGCCTGGTGTCTTGTTGGCATAGTCAGCCTATTTGCTTCCAATTTGCTCTGTAGAATGGTCATCTGAATAGCTCCCTCCAGAAGACCAGCCACAGGGATGTCCAGGTATATATACCCCAGGATCATCTCATGCTAGGCAGTGAGGTCCTGGCTTTATTTCAGATTCGCAATAAATGATTTAATCCATCCCTTGCCAGAACAGCCTTGCCCTGAGATGATGTCAACTATTAATTTTTAAGTTATTCAGTTGACGCCTCCTTGTTGTTTTTTCCTGTACATTTCCTTCATCAAGGACCCTGTAAGAAAAGGAAGAATGGTAGAACTTAGGCACGCAGTTTTAAGTTCTACTCCTGCTGTTATTGTCACAAGAATGAATGTTTAGCAACCATTTGGTTTCAAGAAACGCAAGCTAAACTAGTTTAACTGAAGAGGTTATTTTAAGCAGTTAGGAGTAGTTCACAGAATGCAGTGACAGCTACAGTAAAACCAGAGAAGAGGCCGAAGCAGGTGATGGCAAAGTGCCTGTCTGTGTCTCCCTCCTCTGTGCTCTCCTCTACTTCTTCATTGTGGTCTCTCTTTGCAGGTTAGAGTTCACTGAATCTCCCTGCTCAGAAAAGCAGTCACTGCAGCTCCTAGCAGTTTGCTGTCCTTAACCAAAGCTGCAATGCAGATTCCAAGGAGAAGGAGTCTGGTTAGCCCTGCCACAAGCATGCAGCTTGGTCCATGATTGTGGCCAGAAGGACACACTCCTAAAATTGTAGAGACATTTATCTGAAAAGGGGTGAAAGTTAGGACATAATCCCAAAGCCTGGCTCCTTTAATTATGTTGCTGCTTTGTTCTCTTTGGATACTGTTTGGGAGGAAAGGAAGAATACCCAACCCTGTTTGGTGGATGTCAAGGTGATTCTCAAAGAAGTTCATCAGACTAAGCAGAATATTCAATACACAAAGAAAGACCTATGGGTATAAAAAGTGCAAAATGAGACTCACAGCAGCAGAGGCAGGGGTAGGTGAGGCAGTGAAAGCAGGAGCCCACAGGGGCTACTCAGACACCTAGTACTGGCATGGCTGCTGAGGAGTCAGGAGGGTGGAACAGGGCATGACCATCACTAGATAGGCATGAGAACCACTTGGACCCCAGGAATAGTCCAAGTGTTGGCTTTGTGAGAAAATACAGAGAAAAGAATAGATGAAAAATATTTTAGAGCCAAAAGCAATAGAATTTAGCTACCAGTTAGACACAGAGAATGAAGTGAGGGGGACTGGAGAGATGACTAAGCAGTTAGGAGCACATGCAGCTCTTGTGAGGACTGCAGTTCAGTTCCCAGCACTTATGTTGGGCAGCTTACAACCACTTAGATTTCCAGCTCCAGGAGATCAGTCACAACTCACAAAGCTCTACCTTTCAACGCCATTATCAGGGGAGTTGAGTTTTAATGTATGTACTTTGGTAGAACATGAGCATTTAGACCACTTTCCTGAATCTTCCAGTCTCAGCTGTCTTTGTGTGTCTATTATGTATTTGTGTGATGTATGTATGTATTATATGTATGCATGTATTGTGAGGGTGCATATGTGTGCACATGTGTGTGGAGGCAGCAGTTGATGTTAGTGTTCTCCTCCATTGCTTTCCACCTTATTTTTTGAGACAGGGAACTGAGCCAGCAAGTTCCAGGAATCCTGTCTAAGCCTCCTCATCCCTGGAAGTACAGACGTATGCTGCTCTGTCCAGCTTTTATGTGGGTGTGGGGGATTCAAACTCAGGACTTCATGCTTGTTCAGCAAACACTTTACCCACTGAGACATCTCCCCAGCCCCTATGGTGACTTTCAGCAGCAGAGCAGGCCAGTTACATAGAATTCCAGAAGTCTTGAATCTTGTCATCATCCAAAAAACCTATGATCAACCTATATGCCTCCTGTTCTCTTTCTAAGTGTTAGTTGCTGCCAAACAGAAATAAAAGTACATTATTTTAAGTGTGTTTATAGTGTAAGCTCATTCATTCAGAATATATATGTTTAGTCATTTCTTAAAGCTAGATAAAATAAGAGTAGAAGCAGTTTCATAACTTGATTAAAGCTGCAGTGGTAAGCAAATTTCAATGACAAATATGAATATTTACTGTACTGGGAATAAGGTTAATACTTTAAAACAAGGTTGACAGGAGAAAAATTGTCTTAGTTTGCAAAAAGGAAATTTGTTTCTTTAAGTGAAAATTGGGGTCAGTAGGCCGTAGCTCTTTGTGCTCCTACATGACTGAAATGAATTAAATAATGCACCAGAAAAGCCATACTGAGCAGACTAATGACAAAATTATACATTAAAGCTTGAATAAAATCATCATACACTTGAAACGTATTTTGTATATGAAATATGAAAAGCATGACCAGTTCACCTTCGTTGCCTTGGATAGCAGTCCTGAGTCCTGTGCTTTTGTGTTCACTGAGGGAGCCACGGTTCATCTGCAGGAAGCAAGGTGAAACCTTCCATGTGGACATTGTCCAGTCTTGCTTACTGCATTCTATCTACTGACTAATTTTAATGTGATTAAGTGAAGATTTATTCTTGATACTCTGTCCCACCTGCTGTCTGGAATGAGTATTATCTTGTATACCTGACTTCTTGTTTATTTTCTCTGGATCCACTGCCTAATCCACAGCAACTCTTTGAGGCAGACGTGGTCTCACTTTACAGCTAGGAAATGGTCTCAGGGAGGTTAAACATTTGACTAGTAAGTGGCAGTTACTATGTGACAACTCCATATTTGTACTGGTAACATTTCAGAAATATATTTCAAATATACTCAGATTTGATTTAGTAGACTGAACTGAACACAAAGTTAAATTTCAAGGTGGTGTGGCTTTTGTATTGAAAGAGATAGAGATGTTTCTATTTTCCTTTTCTCCGTGTCCATATTTTCAAAGTGATCTTTGCATCTATTTTCCTCTAATAGTGACATTTATATTTTTTCATTAATACAAAGTAACATGCATTGAACGTGTTAGTAGATTGCTCTTAATTACTGTGCAAAACCAATATGTAATTGAAACAAAAAGCATTGTTTCCAATCCTAATTTTTTTTCCTCAAGTCCATCCTGTCAAGCTGAAAGCGTGAAAGTTATTTTCTGGTGGTGTGATTAGATTGGGGCTGAACTCTCCAGCTGGCAGGCCTGTCTATGACTGGCGGCGGCCTGTCCCCAGTGCTTGTCATTTCCTGACATGCCTGACAGGATGGGGACAGCCGCCCCAGACAGGTTCATTAGATGGTGTTTTCTACAGCTGGGCTAAAAATAAATAAATAAATAAAAAGTCTGTGCTTTGTCAAGGCCCAAGCTGTAGGGGCCCTTCTTGTTGGTTTAAACCAGGGCTTGTTTTGACAAATTTTGATCTGTGCAGTTTTTACATTTTCTGACACATTTTGTTTCCTTCCCCTTTGGCCTGCACTTTTGTGCTCTCTGCCTTGTTGTGGCTTCACATTCCTAACACAGTCTTCCCAAGAGAAAGAGAACCTCCATTATGGAGGGTTTAACATACACAAAAATAGTACAGAACTCTCTAAAATAGCAATCATCTATTTCCATGGTGATCTGCACAATGGGAGGAAAACAACCTTGGGACTTTTGATAAACCAATTACAAGAAAAGTTAGGAGTTCACATAGTGCCAGGAACATGCCATCTACATGAAAACATAGGATCGTTTTTGCAGTCTGTACTGTCAGATACACTGCTCTTAGAGCTGCCAGAAATTTAAGCTATCTTCGTCCTTGGACTTTTAAGAAGCCAACAGTGTACTGCCTAGGCTGATAGGCTTTGATGTCAGGAGGAGAAATTAATGAAGATTACAGAGTACCTGCTCATTAAAATTGGAAACAAATTCAAAAAATCAAACTTAGAAGTCTGTTTCTATGTCAGTGGTGGGTCCTGTTAATGTTATGTAGATTTGACCAGAACGGGTACACGCACAAGGTAGTCATAATTTGTTATCCTCGCCCCAACATGTAAACATTTAAAATGGCAGTATTGGAAAAGAAAGAGATCTTTAACCGAAGACTATTCTTCCTGGGTCATACCTCTCTTAAAAAATAGATGCTGGCACTATATAGACTTGCCAGCTGTACTCTATGCCCTGTTCTGCTTGCTCCCATTGGGAGTAACATTTGATCCTAATTTTTAGGAAGTTGAAAGCACTTGACCAGCTTTCCTTAATCCTGGTGCCGCCCTCAGCTATCTTTGCTCCCCCATCGTGCAAGGGTACGGGGAGTAATAATGTTATGCCTTAGCTGCCTTGCTGCTGGTGTAATAAACAGTGCTCCTGGAAACACATCAAGCCTCTCATTCACAGAAATCCCAGCCCTTACCTTTCCTTTGTGTTGTTTCTCCGCTGCTTTCGTTCCCCGTCTCTATGACAACTGTGTAAATTGGGATGGGCAACTGTCATCTGGAGTATTACTGAGAGAAAAGTGTTAGTGAGCACACAGTTCCCAAAGATGGAGCATTTCAATATAATCCAATTTTAATTGAGCTCCAGAGACTTTGATGTGCTGCAGAAGGCTGGGCGAGAGCTATTCCAGGGAGAAATTAAAGCAGCCCCAGCCAGGCTTCCCGACTCCAGACTGTCACCATCTTAAGCAAGCATTAGCATCAGACTTAACCTGCCCCTGTGGAACATCTCACTTCTTTTTTCAGCTTCTCCCTGATTTATTTTGCCATATGTAAAAGCAGAACACTTTCATCTTTTTATATATGTTTTTACACCCATTTAATTAGGCTTGAAAGGCTTGTAGCAGACCTGAGATTCCTTTCAAGCTGTCCATTGGACTTTGCTTTGGTAGTTCAGAAAGAAATAGAAAAGCAAAGTAAGATTAGTTTGAAATTGTCAGCTATCATATATTCAACTTTCTTTTCAGTATTTCCTTGTGAGATCCAGTCTTGGTGCTAAAAAGTAGAAAGGACTGTAATTTTCCCTTTCCTTTGATTTACTGTTGCACTGTTCTTTTGTGCCTAAACACTGAGGCATTTATCAGAGACCAGGATTTTTACCCAAGAGTGTGTTGAAGCATCTTTTCTGCATCTCATAGAAATGACTCTCAGCAAAAGCTAACTCATAGATTTGCACATAGGCACATCAGTCCTTAATGGAGAAACTAGTAATCATTTTTTTTTCTTTTTTTTTTTCTGTAGAGAAGAAAATGGGTACTTTTCATGTATACTCAGTGAACTCTGAAATATTTTGAAATATAATGTTCAATAATACTAAAAATAATATGATTATATTGTTAGTTAAAATAATTAAACAAGCACTAAATGTTTTGTTACTGATATATTAAGCTTAAGGGTATCATTATCTCTAAAATCTCTCAATCTTATAATCTATATTGATAAATTAAAATAAATTTAAAGTCCAGTCTAGTGGCCTTTAATCCCAGCACTCCAGAGGCAGAGGCAGGCAGATTTCTGTGAGATTGAGGCCAGCCTGGTCTACATACTTCCAGGTCAGCTGGGGCTACAGGGAGACCCTATCTCAAAAAAGATTGATATAAAATAAATTTAAAACAATGGTAAATTAAGTAAAATTATGATGGTACTTAGAAATGAGTTTGAGTGTATGCATCATCACAGGTACAAGAGGTAGATATGCTGTAGCTCAGGAAGTTTCAGCATCAGGGCCCCTCACTCCCAAGGGCCTCATGAAAGGTGAAAGGTGCTGAGAATTGGACATGGTGTCAGCTTGCTAAATTGTCTTAATGGATCTCAGAAGAAAAGGACCTCTTTTCTTATGTTAGTGACCCTCTGTGATTTTTTTCTCATTCTAAATAAATATTCACTTACATAGTGTATGTTTTTTGTATTTCTTTTCTTTAAAAATGCCCCTTAACTTTATGAAATAAGGTTACTGCATACTACGTTTAGTTAACTCTCCCATTATATGGTCATAAACAATACTACACTGAATAGTCAGGTACCTAGGTTATCTTGCATTGCTCAGAGGATATCCACATGAAATGCAAAGATAAAAAACTGCTGGGTCAAAGAGCATGTCTGTGTATTTTAAATTCTGATAGATGATGCCAAAATTTTCTGTTACCTAATAGCATTTTGTACTCCAACCACCAATGTAGAGAATACCTGTTTTCTGCACAGCAGAAACACAGCTTAGTGTTAACAAACTTAAGGACTTTTGTAGCTTGATAAATAGAAAGTTGTATCACCATATAGCATTATTTCTCCTGTTATGGATGAAGTTAAACATATTTTCATTTATGTAAAAGCAATTTTTCCTAGAGTTTCTGAGTTTTTCTTTTCCAAGTAAACTTATTGGCAGAATATCTGTCGACTGTTCATGAATAATACAATTTATCACATGTACATATTTTTGTGCATTAGAGATCATCTAGATTTATATAATACTTATATACATATATCTTCCTCTTTTCCAAAGTACTTTGTCACTTCTCTATGGCATACACACCTAAATTGTAGTGTCATCATTTCAAAGGATGATCATCTTTGTAAATAAAAATAATGATTCTTATGCAATAAGAATCATTCTGCTCTGGCATTAAAAAAATTTTCAGTGATTCTTTTACCCCAAACTCTGGCACAACTTTACTGAAAATATTAACTAAATTTATTAACACTACAAGTGTATTTACTACATAGAATTCTGCACCAGATGGGCCTCATTCCTTATAAATGAATTCACGATGTGTATGTCTCTAGTATGCATTTTGATATATTTACTAAAGCATGGATTCTGGAAAATCAAACATTGATGCTCTGTGCAGCTGCCCATACACAGCCCTTGCTGTTTGCCACATACCATGTTGTAAACATGCAAAACCCTCAAACAAGCATGGTGCTTAACTAAGGCACAGAGGTAACTATGTAGGAAGAAAACATTATTGCACGGAAGGTAGACAATAAAACTTTAATCATCTTAATTTGTTTATACTTTAGTCATTGGTAATCATTCCAAATGTGAATAGGTTGCTTTTTATTGTTGACCCATTTTCTTTGCAGAAAACCGTCTCTATGGGTAATAGCAGAGTGATGGCCACTCCGATGCCTAGGATGAACTACATATCTTTCCCACAGTGTCTAATCTAAAATGTGGATATGGCAGAGAGTTTCACCCACCCCTCACTTCTGGAACCAAAACTCCCTGCAACACCTTTTGATCCTTCCTTCGTTTGCCAAGCCTTATTAGCTTTATCTGCTGCAGTCTACTCTCGTTCCCCTCCTTTTCCTACTGCACCTGTCTTAAATGAGGTTTCCTCCAGTCCCTGCTGCCTTAATTTACCTTCCTTCTAAGTCATCCTTCAAACAGCTTCTAGAACACACTTTCCAGAATGCAGATTGAATCTTGGACTCTCTTCCTTCTCTTCCTTCAGTAGTATCCCAGTCCTCCTCAGAGCTGCCACTGACTATAAGCTGAGTTTGAAATCATAGTCTTGATATGTCCTTCAATCAGAGACACTGCCTTACTGGAGGGAAAGCCTGTGATAAGAGTACTAAACACAGGCGTTCATTTCATCCCTTCAGCAACCCAGTAAAATGGAATTGCTCTGTCTTACAGACAGGCACAGATAATAGTCTGAGCTGCATGAAAGGAAGGACCTCTATGTGTTGTTCACCATTGTTTCCTCAGCACCTAGCACAAATCTAGAACCTAGTAGACTCTAACTAAATTTTTGTTTGATAAACAATGTGTGTGTGATACTGAAAGACTTTGCCAGGCCATAGAGAACTTGCTCTTGGGACTCAGAAAAGACTAGTTCTCAGTGACATAGAACTTTGCTGCAGATGGACAGCTTTTGTAAAGATTATAAAGCAGGCAGAATAAACACACAAAAAAAATCCTGGGTATTTCTGTAATGCATATAATGTTAGAAGGGACCCTGACACTAAAAACTTTCATTGCCTGTAAGTTATGAAATCCCTAAACTTCTTTTTTGTCTTGCTACAGATATTTGTGGAAAACATTCATGTACACACAAGGACTTACTGAGCTGTGTACAGTTAAACTAAGTTACATTTCTTAAGGGGGCTGATTACCCTCTAAAACAGAAAATTGGGAGTAAAAGTGCAAAAAACACAGGAAATTCAGGAGCCAAACTGTCTGTAGTTGGAGCACAATCTTTTAAAGGGATTAATCTTTAAGCATGACAAACACAGTACTTAATACCACCTATTAAGAAGCATATAAGAAGAAATTCCAGTAAAGAACCAGAGCTTCTTGGACCAATATGAGGTCTGGAGCAGCAATTGGATCAGAGCACAATACCTGAAAAGGGATCAGGGCGAGGTCAAGGTAAAGCTATGCCCTCCTCGCTTACAACTGACTTCCCCAAAGAGGGAAGACTGTGAGTTCATTTCTTCAGTACATGCATGTAGTCCCACACCATGCCAACCTCCCCACTAGGTACTTTCTGTGTTATTTAAAACTCATAGCATTCTCATACTGTAGAAGGAGAAACTGTCGCAAAAATGTTGAATTTGTAATTCTGACATCTAAGTTCTTACTACCATAGCATGACATGCAAATAAGAAAAAGTGGTTGGTTATGGTGGTGCATGCTTGTAATCCCAGCCCTTGGAAGACTGAGGTTGAAGGAGCATGAGTTCAAGGTCAGTTTGGGCCACATAGAGATGCCCTGTCCCAGGGGAAAAAAAATTATATATATAGTCCACTAACCTGGGGGCACTAATAAAGCCCATGCTGACTGGTATATGCTCATGGAGTGAGAGGCTGTGGCAAGGGCATCCTCTCTGTCATAAACAGAGCCATGTGAAAATGAGGCTGTTTCAAAAGAACCGCCAAGATGTAAGTTCCCGGCCTGCAGGTTGAGTAGCTCCTCTTGCGGACAGAGCAGAGCTAGAATAGCTCTGGCTAAAAAAGAAAAAAATTCTCATAAACGCCTAAGATACACCTGTCAGTGCTTTTCAAGTGAGAGTACAATTCACAAACTCTGAACTCAAATTTTATTACAAATGACTTATTCACTATCACTGAAAAGAAATGTCTTTCCAACTTAAAATCATTCACATTCATCTTGTGGTCCTGGTCCTTGATGAGCCTGGTGCCTACCTGGCAGCACATTAGTAAATGGTTAGCTGTGCTTTGACTCAATTGAGCAAGCAGGCTTTTGCTAGTAGGAATTTACCAGGCAGACAAGGAGAACTATTCTAGAACATAAAGTATGGAAACATTTAATACTTACACAGTTTAATATTTTATTATTTTTTTATTTTATATATGAGTGTATTGCCTGTAAGTATGTAAATGCACCTGTGTCATACAATGCATGCGGAGATGAGAAGAAACATAGTAAGCTACAAGTTGCAAGTGCGCATCGGATCCCCTAGAACTGGAGTTACAGACAGTTGTTAGCCACCATGTGGGTACTGGGAACCACACCCAGGCCCTCTGCAAGAACAGCCAAGTCCTCTTAACCACTGAGCCATCTCTCTAACCCCCTCCTTGCACAGTTTAAAATTTTGAGTAGACTTTATCATTTAGAACAGTTTTTGTTTACAGAAAATTGAGGTGATAATCCAGAGACTTCCTATGTATGTATGAATATTAGGTGTTTTCCTTCTGCAAAGAACAAACATGAAGGCTAGGTGAAGTAACAGGCTTTATGTTTGCTCTGTGCAGATTCCCTAATTCTGAGATCTTCACTAAAGAAAATAGATGACAGATACATAGGCAGATGATTTTGATAGTCACTTAGACCAAGTCCTGAATTCCAAAGGTCTCTGGACTGGTTGAGTTGACGGCTCTTTTCAGGAGTGCAGCCTCACTGTCTGCCTCCACTCTGCCATCCTTGGTTTTTCTTGCTTCTCACATTAATGGCAGTATGACTTTAGCATTTCCTAAAAGCAGCATATGCTCAGCAATGTCAAGAGGAGAGGGAGGATCTTTGCCACAGCCTTGTGTGTGTTAGGCTAGCATTCTAGCACTGAGCTACATCCCCAGCCCTTTGTTTTTTGCATTTTGTTTATTATTTTTGTTCGATTTTTATGAGTGTATTGCCTGCATGTAAGTACAGTGTACCCATGTCATGAAATGCTCATGGAGGTCAGAAGAGGGCATTGGCTCCCCCAGAACTGGAGTTACAGGCGGTTAGCTGCAATGTGGGTGCTAGGATTCGAACTTCAGTCCTCTGCAAGAGCAGCCAGTGCTCTTAACTGATAAGCCATCTCTTCGGCACCAGTTTTTTAAGAAAGAATCACTGTGCAGTTCAGACTAGCTTAGGAGTTCTGCCTCTGTCTCCCAAGTACTGGAATTACAGATGTGCACCACCATACCTAACTCAACTTGAGACTCTTAATGAATGGTTTAAATTGATATAGGCTGTATTTATTAATAACTTTTCTGTACATATGTATTATTAAATACAAATCAGCCAGAGCATTCATAATTTATTAGTAATAATAAATTATTTCTATGTATTGGGTAGACTCCATGTTAAAGTATGATGAATAAATAACAAGATGCTTTGATCCTCTGTGAGTTACAGGTTAGCAAGAGACACCAAGTAAGCCAGTAATTATGATAGTTTGCTATGCTATGAAAAGGTGAGTACAGGGCTCTCAGAGGGAGCAGTAGAGTCTCCTAGCTTAATCGTCAATAGCATTGGATCAACAATGTAATAGTGAAGGATTGGCAGGCAGAAAAAAATAGGATGTACAAGAGCACTGAAGCATGACAGAACATGGCACATCAGGGAACTGAAAAGTATTCAGGATGGTTGATTTTAAGAGCTAGACAGAATCCACATTGTAGGTATATGTGGGACTTCTTATGACTATTAATAATAATAGCTGCCACTCATGAACTATCTACTGTGTGCTGTACATAAGTTCTACCATGACATTGGTGACATACTTGTTACAGTGCATTTAATGTTTGAAACGCTAATGGCTAAGAATTGAGAAGACATTAGTACTTGAATTTTGTGTAATTTATTCCAGGTTAACATACAGAAATACTGACCTGGAAGTAGATACTTTAGTCATTAATTTTTAAACATTAAGATTTCTTATTTTTTGTGTATTTAAATGTTTCACAAAAAAATTATAGTATTATAAAGTTCTTGCATAACACACTTAGATCTCCAGTTTTCTTTCATGTCCCTGTGGGAAGTGCAGGCTGATTTGACTATTACAGCAGTAATTACACTCTGTCTTATCTTGTATCATTTCTTAGTATACCTGAATTTTTCTATGAAACCTTTCCAAAAAGACTCAATAACTTTGCTGACAATTTATATCATACAAATACTGGTTTGATCAAATTAGTTCAAAGAAAACATGTTAACTCTCAACCGCAAATGGTCTGAAACTGAAGTAAGTCTAAAGCCAAAAAACATATTTAATAGAACTAGTTGTAAAATTGTCACAGTGCAGAATATTGCAAGATAACTTAACATTCTAGTTTCTAGAAACCAGTGTCTAGTTCTTTCCCTTCAGCTTCCATTCTTTTTAAAAATAACAGCAGAGGGGGAAATGTGAGATTTTAGCATTTGCCAAATTTGAGAAAGTTAGGAAGCACAGCCAAAGACACAGTGTTTACCCATGGGGCATTCACGAGTATGACAAAAATGAAGCAGCTTGCCAATGTCCCGCCTTCATTTTGAGAGTTGTGAGGCAGTTTGGAGACTCTGTGTTTGAAGATGAAGTGGCCACATAGGACTCCAGCTGCAACCCCATTCATTGTAAATTAAACTGTTTAATATTTTACCAAACAAAAATTGATTGAAGTGTTCTTTGTGTAGGTTTTATGAGGAAAACATAGACTGCAACCTAGACTCTTAGAGTACCTAGTAGTTTTCAAGGATGTAAGTAATAAAGTAAATCAATGAAAAGTACTTGCCACAATTTGAGATGTTGCAAAGAGATAACAAAAAACACTCTTTTGAATGAATTCATGATTTTCTACTAACAATTATAAAATACTGGTTATATAGATGATTGGAACAACATCCTTATTTTCCAGTGAAAATCGCCTCTTCACAGCAATAATTTCTAAAGTACAAATTTACTCATCTCGCATCTTTGTTTAAAAATCTTCTATGTTTGCAGACTAGAGACTGAATTTCCACATAATTTGATTATATAGCACTATGATCCGACTTCCACCCACCCACTATTATATTAGTGTCTTACCTCTGTTCTCACAAGTGTGCTCTGACACCTGGACCCATAGCCCACAAACACTTTACATGTTCCTTCAGCTTGGAACCCTGGTTTCTTAGCAATCAGGGATTCTGCCTCTGCTGTCCACTAGTCACTCATGATAGTCAATTCATAAATATTTGTTAAATGAAAATAACAAAAAAAAACCCACCCTGAATTAAATAAGAAGGAGAAAATTGGTAGAAAGAAGGTGGCCTATTTTTAGGCTGTCTTAGGCAGAAAGACGGTTTTTTGCAGTTTTCACTGCAAATGACAATAGTAGATTTTTCTCTAAGCATTTGGGCTTTGAGGGTAGTAGTGTGAGTATGGCTCATTTCAAGGATACGACTTACGGCTAAGAAAACAATTGTGATTTTTAGTTCAATGAAAGATTATATGCTATGATGCAAGTTCTATATGCCCCTGCCAGTGATGTCATCACTAAAAATTAGGATCAGAGATTCAGGGTCTGTGTGTGTAAATCCTTACAACTAGTAAGAAGGACAGACCCTAAGGAGGACTTAAGTGCAATGATGAACAAGTACAAAATTGACAAATTAGAGCAAAAATCACGATGAATGTGCAAAAAAGTTGTCTACGGTAGGGATACCTGCAATTGTAGGTATTTTGACACCCTTCCCCACCTACCCTTTAAAATATACCTATAATGGATGGAATAATATACATGTTCTAATAATTCAGGATTATAGCCACATTGTTTAATTTGTGAGGAACATATTTTTAACATGGTGATACTAGAAATTTATCTCAATGAGATGAATGAGTGATGTGCCCATGTGTAAATATTACTTATTACAGAAATACAGGAATCAATATGAACACTACTCCTGACTTTTTTCTTAAAGATGTATTGAAAATCTTGTTCACATACAGAGAAGAATATTCAAATTTTATTAAAGTGGTGTTACTCAATGTTTCATGTTTATTTCCACTCTCTATGCTAAAAATCACCTAGTAGGGGCTAGAGAGATGGCTCAGCAGTTAAGGACACTGACTGCTCTTGCAGAGGACCTGAGTTCAATCCCCAGATTCCACAAGGTGGCTAACAGCTGTCCATAACTCCAGTTCCGGGGGATCTGAAGCCCTCTTCTGACCTCCATGGGCATTACATGGCACGGGTGCGCTTACACACATGCAGCCCAAACACTCATACACATAAAATAAAATAAATAAAAATCACTTAGTGATCTGACATTAAAAAATTATTTGTAAGGGGCTGGAGAGATGGTTCCATGGTTAAGAGCACTGGCTGCTCTTGCAGAGGATCCAGGTTCAGTTCCCAGTACCCACATGGCAGCTAACAAACTTCTGTAACTCCAGTTCCAAGGGGTCTGAATCCCTCTTTTGGCCTTCATGGGCATTGTATGACACAAGTGCACTTATATGCATGTGCATAAAACACTCATACACATAAAATGAAAATATATCAAAAAATATTTGTAAGTCTCTCTCAGTCAACAGACCAAGTAGATACTTTGAAAGTAAAGATTTGGGAAGCCATTTGACTTAAAAGGATTTTTTAATCCAGCTGTCAGAGCATCCACTCCTCATCCCTCCATCATTGTTTTACATGTCCCTTTTTGAGAGCCCTTCACCCTGAGCAGATTTTATTTCCCAGCTGGGACAGTTGAGAGATAGCTTTTTTTAGTTTTGGCAAGAGACTAGCAATTTAAAAAAGGAAATAGAGAAGAACCTGCATTTCTTACTTCTTGTATTTAGGGTAGAATTAGTGTCACCAAAACCAGGCATGAGAAGCTGGAGAGTCTTCTGTAGCCAATCTGAGCCTCTCACCCAGGTGTCATGCCAGCAGTGCTCAGGCAGAGATATCTTCCGGTGGCCCTGCACAACTCAAGCTTTTTCTCTCTCTACTGGCTTTTCCTCAAGGCAGTGAGTCTTCCCCCATTCAGCTGGCAGATGACATCATGTGTGAATGGGAACCTGAGATTTCTTTTCTACTATTCTGTCTTGAATATAGTTGCTACAACCCTCGGTCATTGATAATTTATATGGAATTGTAAAAGTAATGGGAACCTGTAACTTTACATCAAATTACAAGCCATTTAATGAAACTGTTAAAGCTGGAAATGTCAATAAAATATGACAACTTCATGAGCACCGAATATTTCAATCAGTTCTTAACAGGAAGTACAATCTGATGCTAAATTTGCATTTTCATATTCCAAGACAAGAATATTTGTAGTACTTGTTCTAATATATGTGTTAGATGATTTGAGGTCAGTGAAGCCATCACTAAACAAGTCCTTTTTAGGTTACACAATATTAGCTGCCTTTGAAGGAAAAATAAAAGATGAAACTGATTTGACAGCTCTATACGTGTTTCTGACAATGTTATACATGTCTGATACACATGAGTGCACAGAAACTCTATTTTTCTTTAACGTGATCACCAGATAATATGTGTTAAGCACGCATTTGGGTGAGTGGTTTACAAGGCGGGTGTTTCATTTTACTCCCTGTGCGCATCAGCTCATAGGTGAATGAGGCTGACCCGAGGTCACACTAGCATCAACTCTATTTCTTCCTTTACTTCTTTTGTATCCCAGGCAGTTGGTTCCAAACAGTTCAGTAACCACTTAAAATAATCACAGAGTTCCGTAAGATTTGGGCTCAAGATGCTTTAATATTCATGTTTATGACCTATATGATGCAATAAAAATTATGTTTATTCAGTTTTCAGAAAATGAAACCAAATGAGGTAGTTTGTAGTTGTTAGTTAGATTTCACAATATATTAACTAATTTGGAGAAGTAGGAAAACAAAAACCAGATACGGGAAAGCTGACTTAAAGCAAACAAAACCACAAACCTCAACTATAGATAAAAGTACTTCAATAAATTAGGAAAATATCTTGGACTACAATGTAAAACAAATTTAAAGCTTTACTATAGAAGGTCCTAAAAGTTATAGAACATTATATAACCAGTAAAGGTATAAATAAAACACAGACAGTTTTATTGTATCAGTTCATATTTCAGACCTGGGCTTTGTGCCCAGATTTTTATTGAAACATGCCATAAACTCAGCATTTAATGACTATACATTATATTCCTTTACATTTCTGAAATGTATACCCATAGATTAAACTCCTCATCACTTGCCTGAGTACTACCCCATCTGGCCACCTCCACTCTCACAGCCTTCTGCTTCCCCCTCACACACTTCCCCAGTGATATCTAAAATCTCATTGTATGACTTTATCACTGACTTTCATGAGCCATTTCAATCCAGTCAGGAAAGAGAAACCACAAAGCAATTTACATAGCTAAGGCACAGTGTAAATAATTATAATGTAATTATGACAGGAGATTGGAAATACAAGGAAATGGCTAATGAGAAAAAAGAAAACTCTTTAAGAACTATAGAAATTACACATAAAAAGGAGAAGCAGCATCTGCAGCTGGCCTAGAAACCTAGAGGGAGGCACTCCTGGGTTGCTGGGCTGGGCATCTTCCAGGGGTTAGTAAAACTGTTTATGGGAGTATCTTCATCAGAGGTACCACTCTAGAACTGTTTGGAATGAAAGAAATACTTAGAAACTCAGTGGGGGCTGTTGTCCATCATGCACCTCAGTAGCTATAGGCACTAGAGACCAGGCACTGCTGAGAGAGCACAATACTGGAGCCAAACCCTTGTCTCCACATGGTCTCCTCAGTGCCCTTTCCTAATAGGCCTTACCATCATGCAAGCTAGCAGAGGATAAACACTTAAGTGACACAGATTCATTTTAAGAGCAATTAGTGAAGGGTTAAAGTGGACCCAAAGGCCATAAATTCCTATTTCACCTTACTTTATATGGTAAGTTTACATTGAACACTTACAGAGTTAAACAAGGTTGTTTTTCAGGTTACTTGCATGAGTCTATATTATTTATACCATAGTTTCTACAGAAAGTAATGAATAAAACCATGCCTTTGTCTATGTATACATCCATACACAGTTAGGCAGCTGTCTTTTTTTTTTTGGTCTTTTTGAGACAGGGTTTCCCTGTAGCCCCAGCTGGCCTGGAACTCGCTGTGTAGACCAGGCTGGCCTTTAACTCACAGAGATCAAGGCCAGCCTCTGCCTCTCGAGTGTTGGGACTAAAGGTTGGGCGCCACCATGCCTGACTAGACAGCTGTCTTCATAGCATGCCAATACTGGTCTGAGGATGCCAATACAAGTCTTATGAGACAGTCCCTACTTTACTAATTTTACTGTGTGAATTTTCACATGACCTGCCTTATTTTTTCTTAGTGAAATAATATTCATATGCAGATAATGTTCAGCCATTTTCAATATCTGGTACTTCACATACACAAAAGAAGTTGAAAATCCTGAATTAGTATTCTTTCCACTTTGAAAAATTTATATTGGTATGTGAAATTCAGTACCAGAATCATTATAGTTACCTGAGAACTAATAAATATGAATTGCCTCAAGTGACTGTAACCATTTTGTAAAATGTGTGAAAAGAAGTTTTGCATTTGGAAACTGAAAAGGAATTGTCATGTGACATTAAATAAGAAGAGCATACTAACTTATAACCAGAACTTCATAACTATGATTATCTACTTTACATTCATTGTTTCTACCTAAACTAACTTGTAATGGATGTTATTATCACCATTTTTCAGAAGACAAAATTCAAATGGCATTGGGCAATTTCCCAAGGTCTTTAGTTACAAATGGCAGAGCCAAGATTTAACAAGAGTCTGACTGACCATAAAATGTTATGACTGTCTCTTAAAACCTAATTTTTAGGAAGTGTCAAAAACTAAATTAATAATTGAAAAAAACTAAATTAAGCTAAGACTGGGAAGATGTCTCCATCAGTAAAGTGCTTGCTACACAAAATGAGAACCTGAGTCTGGCTCCTCAGCAACACTGTAGAAAAACAGGCTGGACATGGTGGCACATTGCAAAAATTCCAGCCCTAAGGAGGTAGAGAGGGGGATCCCTGCTAGCCAGCTGGGCTAGCTGAATCGATGAGTTCCAGGTCCAGTGAGAGTCCCGGCCTCAAAAAGGCAGAACAATTGAGAAAATCTCTGGGTACTGACCTCTGGCCTCACACACATGTGCCCACACCCACAGGAACACATACACAAAAAGGATTAGAAACATAGTTTAAATTTATTTCTTTTTAAATTTGCTTATGTGTATGAGTGTATTGTCTGCATGTATGTAAGTATACCTGTGTCATGCAATGCCTGCAGAGGTCAGAAGGGGTGTTGGATCCCCTGGAGGTGGAGTTACAGATGGCTGTTTGCTGCCCTGTGGGTGCTGGAAACTGAACCTGGGTCCTATGGAAGAGCAAACAGTGCTCTTAATTGCTGAGTCATTTCCCCAGCCTCCTTTATAACTTATTTTAAAAGCTAAGAAAATCTAATGTACATGAAACTCAGCTACTTTCAGTTTTCAACAAAGTAAATGCAAGGACAGATGCAAGTAGAAAAGTGTTCATGTATTGTTAATACTATTGATGTATCAAAAAGGAATGTTCTTTGTTAGATGCACAACTGTAGCTTAATCAGCTGTGAACTGATCTGTGCCATGTAACAGGAAGCCCAGATGTGGAATATTCTGTTAATGTTCCAGCAGCTGTGTTAGGACCAGCTTTGCTGTGCTCTCCCATGGCTGTCCTCTCATAGTTCTCCAGTGCTGCTGGTGTCAACAGTCACATCTCTGTTCAGAGAAGAAGGGGAAGAAGGGCTATCAGCTACATAGACTCATTTTATCAGCTTTTCTAAACTATCCTCAGCTGCCTTTAGCTCTGTTCTCAGTAGCCAGTCAAATGTCCTACCCCAAAGCTGCAAGAGTATTTGGGAAAGGAAATAATGTTTTGATTGCCATAGCCAATGGGTCAGACAAATTCTGTCCTTTTTCCAAACTCAGTTTTTCTTAATAAAGTTTTTTGGAACACAGCCAATATTCTTCTGCATTGACTGCTTTCAGGTTACAAGGGAAAAATTGAATACTTACATCAGAAAAGCACACGACCTACAAAACCTAATTAATACCTGCTATCTGGCCTTTTACCAAAAAAAAATTTGCAGAGGCCAGTCATGAACTGGTACCTCCAGTGACCATAAGCATACTTTGGGGATAAATGGGCTTCCATGAAGTAAGGGAGAAAAGGGAGAAGGTATTTTTGGCAGAACCAGCAGTTTATATCAGAGACATGATAATTTACTTTCTGTTTTAAGTTAGGGTCATTTCTAATGTATGTTTGTTTTGTTGTGTTTTTACTCCTTCATTTCATTATGAATCAAGACAATTTAGAAAGGTAGAAATTTTTGACAATGCCATGATGTATCATGAAATCAGGACTCTAATCCCCAGTTTACTGACTCTAATATAGCACTGTATAAAGTACTCTCCAAGCCTTAAATTCATACTTTATTGCTTACCATCCCTTTAAACTTTTTCTTTTAGGTTCTTGCATACACTGAGGGGCTTCATGGAAAATGGATGTTCAGTGAGATACGAGCTGTATTTTCAAGACGTTACCTTCTACAAAACACCGCTCTGGAAGTGTTTATGGCAAATCGAAGTAAGTCCTCTTACGTGCTTGAGAGAAAATGTTCTCATACTTGGATATTATTCATTTGCATGCTGAAATACTGTTTGATTATTGCCACTGTATTCTTCCTTTTGTTGGCTATCAGTAAAACAAAAACTTTTTAGAAGATAAAAAGAATTAGTGTGTTTGAAGATGTTCACTTTGGTTCACATGGGCAGAGTTACAAAGAAGGGTCATCTTCATGAAGATTCATTACCTTTACAGATAAACCATGATACATACTTAACAATGATCTCTGAAATTGACAGCTCTTCTGTGGCTTTCTAAATCACCTTCTTTTCTTCTTACCACAGCCTCTGTGATGTTTAATTTCCCTGATCAAGCAACAGTTAAAAAAGTTGTCTATAGCTTGCCTCGGGTTGGAGTGGGGACCAGCTATGGTTTGCCACAAGCCAGGTAATTATATCATATTTATCTGTCGTTTGTTTACAAATCTCGGTCTCAACATGACAGAAATAAAAATGGGAGTGTCCCATTATAGTTCTTCCCCCCCCGCAAAAAAAAACAGAGAATTTTCTTTCTCTGTGAGTTATTTATAGAGAAAGAAGTATTTAAAACTACTGCTTTGAGAATGAATGAATGGTTAGGGCATACTTTTCCTTAGCACATATTCAGTAACTAAGTAAAAAGGCTGATGACACATCACAGCTAGCATTAATGAAAACATTTTTCTAGTTAAAATCATATAGTACTAGCATACCAAAGGTCACTCATGGTGTTTATGAATTAATACTTGGCAACAGCATGTAAATTACAGTGTTATAAATGCTATTTATAAATGGCTGCTTAGTAAGGTAATAAAACTCTTGGAATTTACTGAGAATAACAGTCATTCATTATGGTGTACTTTTTGTTTGTTTTCTGCTTTTTTAATTGAAATTTTGTGAATTTCATACAATGTATTTTTTTAGTATTTAGATGGATTCCCTCCCCAACCCCCCCACCCACTCATATACATAGATAGATAGATAGATAGATAGATAGATAGATAGATGATAGATAGATAGTCTATAGAGTCAAATTTGTGTCCCAGAATGTCCTTCAGTGTGGGTCCATCCACTGGAGCCTCGTTAACCTACCAAGAGTCACACCCTTAAAAGAGACTGACTCTCCCCTTCCCAGGATTCATTGGTTTCCAATAGTTCCTCTAGTAAAGTAGGGGCTTCTTACCATTTTCTCACGACTATGCTGGGATTTTGTCTGACTTGAGCTTGCAACGTATGTGTGCATGCTGTTACCATTGCTGTGAGTTCATATGAGTAACTTCCCAGCTGCCTAGAATACTTGTTTCCTTGTGGTCATTCACTACTTCTGGCTCTTGAAACCTTTCTACCACCTCTTGTGCTATGGTTCCTAAGACTTTGGAGGCTGAAGTTTGTTATAGGTGTCAATTCATGAATAATCACTCTGCAGTTTCTTATCCTCTGAACATTAGCCAGTTGTGGGTTTCTGTGTTAATCATCATCTGCTACATAAAGAAAGCTTCTCTGTTGCGAGTTGAGAGATGCATTAATCTATGGTTATAACAATAACAATAAGTCACTAGAGTTGCTTTAATGCTGTATCTGTTTAGCCAAATAATAGTATTTGACTCTCCCCTATGGCCTGTGACCTGTCTAGCTACATGTTTCTAGGCCCGATATCAATGTCAGATACAGGCTCTGTCTTTGAAGTGAACCTTAAATCTAATTAGAAGGTGATTGGTTATTCCCATAGTATTTGTGCCATTATTGCACCAGAAATTATATCTTGCTAGGCCAGTTATTGAAACATGTGGGATTCACAACTGGGTAAGGTTAATGATTAACTTTCTTCTGGTAGCATGCATAGCACCTTGCAGCACTGTGAAAGCTAGTCAGTAGAGACAAAACTTTGAAATCAGTACCAGCTTGATTTTGCCTTGTTTTTCTATGGCTCATGTATGTACTGTCTTCAGCAATAGGATCTTACCATCAAGTTCTGGTAGGTAACCAAGAGTAGGGGCAATGGACAGTATTGTTTGAAGGTCTATGGGACCCCTAGTCAATAACTTCAAAGAGGAGTTCATTCCCACATTATGCTTTTACTTTGAAAATCTATGGTATCTAGTAAAGGCAATGTCCCCTTCTTACATGGTAACTCATTTTAATCTCCTTCTATAATTTGTATGTATATACCTTAAGAAGCTTCTATACTGATGGGTTTACATACTGCTTTTTCTAAACACCTTTAAGGGTTAAGATATATTATAGTATAATATATAACTATCCATCATACATTGTAGTGTAATTTTAACTATTACCTAAATCTTTCATCTTGGTATCATTTAAAGAATCATTTAAAACCTTATTTTACTAAAAGATAGTAATCTAAACAGAAAACACAGTTACTAATTATTTGAATTGTCTATTTGTGGTTCCAGTCAATTGAGTACCTGTTTAGAAGTAGGAGTTTTGGGGGTTGTTTTGTTTTGCTCTCTCTCTCTCTCTCTCTCTCTCTCTCTGTGTGTGTGTGTGTGTGTGTGTGTGTGTGTGTGTTTAAAAGAGTAAGAGAAGGAGTGGGAGAGAGAAAGAGCACAGAAAAAAAGGCTCTAGAGCTAAGACATTCATAGAACTGTTTCATATCCAGTGATGTCAAGACTCATGTGCGGAAAACCACACTCCAACCTCATACAACTAGTAGGAAAATGACACAGCCAATTTCTTGTGAAGATTCCTATTTTAGGAAGGAATACATTTCTCAGAAGCCTCTAGGAATCTTTCTCATATGGCTTTGGCTGAAAGAGATCATCTTCCACCTCTAAAACTGGGAGGATGTTTGCTGATCCATAGATTATAGAGCCCAGTGATCCCATAGATTATAGAATTTATGGAAAACATACTTCAACTCCTTGCTACTTCCCCCGTAAACAAAAGAGGAATTCTCTGTTCACAGGTAGAAAAAGAGGCAGGCTTTGGGTAGATAGGAGTGTTTGTACTACAAAATTGTATGTACCTCAACATTATCACAGGGTATTCCTAGATGAGAAAGAAAGCTAATCTTTGTCTGTCTCCCGTAAATAGGTACCAGGCATTCTAAAGACAAGGAGTGTGTTTTATTTTGTCTTTCAATCTGCAGCACCTAGCACAACACCTAATTGCAGAAGTGCTTTCTCAGTTCTCTTCAGCCAGGGTTCCCTTGTGTTAAATTCTATCTATTCTCTACAAGTTTCCAGTACAAGAACAGTTCACTGACACATGTGCACACACTCAGGATGTTTGCTAGGAGAATGACAAGATTAAACCAAGACATTAGTAGATAATGAAGCACTTATAGAAAATACAAGTCAAAGAAAAATGCATTGAATCTATCAAAGACAATGATGGTAGTTTTGTAAGACTTGTTCATATTAATCTAAGTTGACTCGTTGTAATCACTGCTTCCTTTCCCAAGTGCTTACAAACTCTGTTTAAATACCAATTCAAGAATTTTTCCAGGTATGAACATTAAGAATTCATAAGTAGGTCTAACTTTTTCTGATTAAGCATACGCCCCTGCCCGCAGCAGCCTTCTCAATGCTCAGTGCTCATAATTCCTGAGAGATTGCCAAAGGGCTTTCTAGGGGCCTGTGTAATTTCCTTCAAAACTTGTCTGAACTTGAACTCATTTAAAGCAAGCAGCAGCTATTTTTTATTCACTTTTATTATTTTTTATTTTATGTGTATGTGTGTATTGCCTGCATATAGGTAAGTGCACCCATGTAGTGCAATGCCCACAGAGGACAGAGAGGTTGTCAGATCCCCTGGAGTTAATGGACAGTTCTTAGCTACCATGTGGTTGCTGGGATTTGAACCTGGGTCTTCTGCAAGAATAGTCAGTGTTCTTAGCTGCTGAGCCATCTGTCCAGCCCCACAGCAGCTATTATTATGAGCAACAATTCTCTTTGCATTGGGTCTCTCATTTATTTCTGAAAGATTGTGGGGGGGTAGGTAGAAAAACTGGAAACAAAATACATGCTAGGTTGTTTTGCTTTCTCTCTACTTCATAATGCTCTTGTGTCTCAAAATACCTTTTTGTTGTCTTGGCTTGTTTGTCCCCTAAACTCTTAGATCATTCTTAGTTTCCTAGTAATATTCTTGAAGGCTCAATTTTGTATATTTTCTGAGACTTGCAATCTTAGAAGTAGAAGAAGGGGCCTCAGGCACTACAAGTGGGCCCAGACCTGGTGCTTGCAAGCTGGGTAATAATAGGAGCGCCTGCTAGATGAACTAGGAAAGGAATTCAACAAATATTGTTGAAAGAATAAATGATGCTAGGCAAAAGAAGTGCTACTCTCATCTACATAAAATGGGGGTGCTATCTTGGCAGTGATGTTTAAATTGAAAAACCTTTGAGAGACTAAATAAGGGCACTTCATGAACTGTAAAGACATCCTGTCAGTATACACATGTATACATGCATGCACACACCCACAGATGGAAGTAGATAGGTAAAGTAGGTATGTATACATAGTCCCACTCCCATGAACCTGCATGTGTCTACTATGGAAGATCTTACTACAGTTAAGAGAATTGTCAGACAGAATGACACCTGGTCTCACAGGTAGAAGCTTTCTAGTATATCTTGATACAATAACAAAGACTCTAGAAATTCATTCTTCGCTTTGCTTTCTTGACACTGGGTTTTGTCAATGATGTAGAATGAACTCAGCTCTCCAGAACTTTAAGCTAAAATCCTCAGATACTAATTTTAAATAAGAAAAACATTATCAAACTCTAAGACAGGTATACTCCTAAAACAATTGACTTCAAAATCATTTAGGCTAGTTCTTTGGCAAGTTCACCAAAAAAGTCAAATTTCAAATCAGATTGTTATTTAATAAGCAAAGGTTTAGAACAAAGGGACTGTTTCCATTAAGTTAGCACAGTCTAATGAATGCCTTTTTTTTTTCTTTTTTTTTTTTTCGTCTTTCTGAGACAGGGTCTCCCCGTAGCCCCAGCCAACCTGGAACTCACTATGTAGACCAGGCTGGCCTTGAACCCACAGAGATCCGCCCGCCTCTGCCTCCTGACTGCTGGGATTAAAGGCATGCGCCACCATATCCAGCTATGAATGACTCTTTAATTAATTAGTATTCACAGCTCTGGCTCCCTAAGGACTTCTGATATGCCAGGGACCTTGTTTTGTGTTTTAGTTGTGACTACTATCTTCATCTCAGCTCGGCTATTCTAGTTGCTGTTTTGCGCAAGGCGGCTCGTGTTAATCCAAAAGCAGTATTTTTACACTGGACAAAAAGTTATAGACACTTACTCATATTCTACACCTCATACTAAGTACTATTCTCTTGTTTGTGTTTCTATTCAGTCAACACCGTCAGTTCAGCCTGCATTTAATTAGATTCTTCACTTGAAAAGGAAACATCCTAGCTGGGCGTGGTGGCACACGCCTTTAATCCCAGCACTCAGGAGACAGAGGCAGGCGGATCTCTAGTGAGATCAAGGCCAGCCTGGTCTACATACTGAATTCCAGGACACCCGGGGCTACAGAGAGACCCTGTCTCAAAAAAACCAAAAAAAAAAAAGGAAACATTCTGGTTATATTTATAGAGTTGATGACCTGAAGCCATCACTGTTTATTATGCCACTTAATGCTTTTGATTTCTCAGTTCCAACATTAGGTAGCACTTCCTCTTTTCAATGACACATTTGTGAGACTGAGGTGTTCAATGTTCGCCATGCTCAAAAATAATAGCTCTATGAAGAGTTAATGTGGATCAGGAAATGAAGGTGCTGTTGTCAGATTTGATACCAATTTTGAGAAATCATTGTGTTTAACAGGTACACATATCCCACTAGAAATTGCAGGCATTTCAAGCGAACACAAATGTTTATCACTTTATCACTATTAAATTTTCAAAGACTACTCAAGACATTGTGCCCATTTTGTGTTACTACACAGACTACCTGATGCTAGTAATTTAAGGGAAAACATGCTTGTTTAATTCACACTTTAAGAGACTGAAAGTGCAAGATGAGGTGAACTTATTTGCTCAGCATATGGTGAGGGCTCCCTGGGGCATCTCAATGTAGTGCAGAAGCAGAAAAGAAAATGGCCAGGTGCAGATGGGGCCAAGCATGTGAGGCTGCCTCATGGTAGCAGCCTACTCTCTTGAGAACTTACTCCATAAACTAGCATTAGCCCTTCCATAAGGCCCCATTTCTCAAAGATCCCACCACCTCAACACTGCCTCCCCAGGGACCAAGCTCCCAGTGCATGAATTTTTGGTAGACAGGCTGAAACCACAATCAGACCATAGCAGACATTGTTTAGTGAGTTGTTTCAACCCATCAGCTTAATGAACAGAATTACTAGGTATTTCTCTTGAACAAAGAGCACCATGAAAAAGGGCATGGTGGCACACGCCTTTAATCCCAGCACTTGGGAAGCAGATCTCTGTGAGTTCAAGGCCAGCCTGGTCTACATAGTGAGTTCCAGGCCAGCTGGGGCTACAGGGAGACCCTGTCTCAAAAAAGACCAAAAGAATTTTTTTTTTAATTACTGTGGCATTAAGTATAACATGAATTTTTAAAGTTTTAAGACCCCAGTAGCTTTATCATATTTTTTGAAATATACCAGATAAACATTTTGAACCTAGAAGTGCAAAGATTCTCCTAATCTGTTCCCTAAAACTTTGTATCCCTGGGCCTATGAATTTTTTTTCAAATTTCTCAGTTGTTTGTTTTAATCTCAATAGAAAGATATACTTTGTGTAGATAGAGACTATATACCTTGCACATTCTGTGGGAGGCAAATGTAAAAAGTTCAGTGACAGACACTGTTGTTACCTAACATGTGAGGCAGACAGACTATTGCAAGTAGGTACCCAAGTAACTACGAGCTTATTAGTGTGTGGTAGATTTGCTGTATTGTTTAAAATCTACCTTGATTTATTTGAGTATGGTTTTATCATTTTTGTCTCTGTGTACTGTAAATACCTATTTGCAAAAATATTTTCACAGAGTTGCTTTAAAATTTATTCTTACTAATTGTTTTCTCTATAAAATAGTTCTCAAATAGGGATAATTTCTACAATTAAAATATTTTATGATTTACCCATGAATGCCAAGCCATAAATTATTTTAAATTGAATAATATCGAACAAATATATTAATCAATGCTAGATTTTGAAATCGTGAGTTGAGATTCTTTTCTGGCATGCTTACTTGCTAGGAGGATATCACTGGCCACTCCTCGACAGCTTTATAAGTCTTCCAACATGACTCAGCGCTGGCAAAGAAGGGAAATCTCCAATTTTGAGTACTTGATGTTTCTCAATACTATAGCAGGTAAGACATTTCATTTTTAAGATCTTAGCATATTTATGTTCATAAGAATCATATGTAATTTGACTTGAGGTGGTGCATTGCTCTCTCTAGAACTCAAACAAAGCATTAGTATAGAATTTGAAGCACTCACGTCAGGAGCTGTACGAGTGATACCCAGGTTTTAGAGGCCTCTGTTGTTGAAGAGGCTATTCTTTGTGTTCTTTCTGCCATTTCCTTTGCTGACAGCTTTGTCTGAAGGTTATTAGAATCAACAAACCATTGCCAGAGAGTATCTGGAAATGATAATGGGAAATGTAATTTCACTACTTTGTCATTTTCATAATAGCAACTGGGCAGGAGAATAACAGCAGGATTCTGCCTAGTACGAATATAGCCTGGATTGAGGACATGATTGGCTTATAGCATCCTTTTTCCTAAAATCCTCAAATAAGAATAAAAATCCAGATTACATTTTCTAAAGATGAGCTTGTCAATTAAAAGGTCATAGTGGCTTTGTTTTCCTTCTGAATCAGTGGTTGTCAGTGGTTATATAGATGTCTATGAGAACCAACTATATCATTCTTTTTCCTTAAGTTGAGCTCCAAAAGCCCTTATTCATATTGAATTATAGCAAATTCACTTCTATAAATCAGGCTTCAAGAAACTTTATGCAATCAGATGAATTTCAGTAACTATATAGATGCCAGTGTCATCTGCAATTATGATTTTGTTATGAATGCTCACAACAGTGAACTTATAGTAGTGCTGTACCCTGAATCCTAGGTTGTAAAAGGTGACTACATAATAGCACTCTTTGTACATTTTTTTATTTTTGAGAATTTCATACATGAATATTATATTTGTTTTGTTTTTGTTTTTGTTTTGAGACAGGGTCTCCCTGTAGCCCCAGCTGTCCTGGAACTCGCTATGTAGACCAGGCTGGCCTTGAACTCACAGAGATCCGCCTGCCTTTGCCTCCCAAGTGCTGGGACTACAGGTGTGCACCACCATGCCTGGCATGAATATTGTATTTGTATCACTTCCACCTCCCCCAACTCCTCCCATATCCCCCCACTTCCTCTCAATTTCTTATCCTCCTCTTTGATTATTGTTGTTATATGTACAAACACACATTTATAAATATGCACATATATAATGCACCGAGTCCATTTAGTGATGCTGATGTGTATATGTGTTTAAGACCTACCCCTTGGGATTAGATAACGAATCAGAGAGCTTGTCCCTGGAGAAAACTGATTCTCCCTCCCTCAGCATCCATTGATTGCCTGCAGCTCTTCATTTAAAGGTGGAACTCCATGAAATTTCCCACATCCACATTGGCCTGTGTCCTAGTTTGTTTCTTCACTACTGTGACAAAACACTCTGACCAATACCAACTTGGGGAGGAAAGGATTTATTTCATCTTATATATCCCGGGTCACAGTTCATCAGGGAGCCCAAGGTAGGAACTCAGGGCAGGAACCGGGAGTCAGGGGCTGAAGCACCATTGGCCATGGAGGAACGCTACTTACTGGCTTGCTCCCCTGGCCCCTGCTCAGCTTGTTTTCTTATACAGCACAGGCCCACCTGCCCAAGAGTGGCACCACCCACAGTGGGCTGGGCCCTCCCACATCCCACATCACTCAGCAATCAAGAAGATGCCCCATGGACATGGCCGCAGGCCAATCCAATGAAGGCAATTCCCAAATTGAGGCTCCCTCAACCCAGGTGTGTCAAGTTGACACTAAAGCTATCCAGCATAGCCTGTCAACTGGTATTATCACTATGCAAGTCATGTTAGGCCACCATATTGTGGAGATTTCATGGGTACAGGTTCCCTATCATGTCTAGAATGCATTAACTAAAAGCAGGTATCCTGCTCCTCTGGCTCTTACAGACCCCCCCCCCGCCCCTTTCCACGATGTTCCCTGGGCCTTAGATGTAAGAGTTGCATGGTAGATTTCTCAGTTATACTCTTTAAATATATTATACATAAGTAAGATTATGGATACTGTAAGCAGGCATTCAATACAGATATGACAGATATGTATTAATTAGGCAGTAGAGCATGATTTGTCAGCAGAAAGGAATAAAGTTATTTGAAATATTTTTTTCCATTTTGCTCATATGTACATATTTTCATGTGTGTATTCATGTAATGCATATATGTATATATATATAATATGTTTTAAAGAAACCTGTTTACTCCCTAAAAATTAAATGTAATATATAATGCTATTTAACTAGCATATTGTTAGCACATACAGACAGAACAAACTTAAATAACTGAAAGGTAAATAACTTCATAGTAGTAACACATCAATATCCATAGATATTCCAGGAAATCCTACAGATATCAAAATCTGAAGATGCACAAATCCCTTATATAAAATGATACAGCATTTGAATATAATCTGTATACATCCTCCCATATACATTGTGTCTACATTAGTTGTAATACCTAATACAGTGTAAATCCTATGTAAGTACTCAACACCCTATATTTATGCAATAAGGACAAGGTAAAAGCTTGTATAGGTTCAGAACAGTCACATTAAAAAAAATACTTTTGATCCTCTGTTGTTTGAATTATGGACACCAAACCACAGATGCAGAGAGCCAACTATGTTTAGGTAAATAGCAGAACTTAATTCCCTGCTAAAAAGAAGAGGGACAGAACGCCAGAGTGGTCACCTGTATATTCCAAAGTGGAAATTAAGTTCTCCAACTTTACCCCTACCACAGTGTTTAATCCTCAGAAGTAATGTGTAACATGTTAACATCTCTTGTGACAATTGATGTGTTTGGTTCTATACCATTTTTATGCAATTATTTTCCATGTTTTCTTGCTTTTCATATTATTTTGTATATCTTTGACCACAGAGATGGTTTTCCTCTTCCTTTTTTAATGATTATGAAGGTAGGCATCATTTTATTGCTTCTCACACAGAGGTAGTTAAATTTTAGTAACCTCCTAAGCTATATTTCTCTTTATTTTTAGTGTGTATGTATGCCTTATTCCTTCTAGATAGGATCTCTCACTTAACCAGGAGCTAGGCTGGCAGCAAGCACCAGTGATCCTCCTGTCTCAGTCCTCCACAGCACTGGTTTTACTAGCACATGTGGCCACACTGATTTTTGTATTTGAATTCAGGATCTTATGGTTGCTCAGCAAGAGTCCCTACCCCCTGAGCCATCTCATCAGTCCTATTTCTATATTTAAAACTAAAAAAAGAGTCAATATTTTAAATCACCCTTATGAGATAAAATTGTTAACTCAATTTTATCTTGATTCATTATTTTTGTAAGTATAATTTACCAGCTAGACTCCAGATCATTATTAACTCATTACTTTTGAAATCCATGTAGTTTTATATATTAATAAGACTTCAAATTACTAAAAATTTCTTCTTGTTCACACAGTATATTATTTTCAGCAACATAATTATCTACCTGATGCTTGGGGGATAATATTCTTTTTGCACTTATCCACAGTATTTTTCTATATTCTGTGTTAAATCTTCCTACTGTTCTTGAGCAAGTGTCAGTGTCTATGGGGCTGTAACTCAGTGATAGAGTGCCTGCCCAGCATACACAAGACCCTAAGTGCATTCCCTCCTACCCAGTGGATTTATGTCCATTCCTTGAGTGTGCTAGCTATTGAGGTGTTAGATTGAGCTAGAGATTAGGATGATAAACCTCACCTCCGGTAGCAAATGCCCATTCTAGTGAAATTGTTCTATTACTCTAAGATGGAATGTTCTGTGATCTCTGGATGGAACAGTCTGGTTCGCTGTTTTACAGAGCTCATCTTCAGTCTAATACTCTCCCAACTCAACTCTTTCGGCTTTATACAGAGCTCTTCTCATACCTGTCCCTTCCCTCTGTACTTCATGCCTCTCAGTAAATTCCCCCACCATGTGCTATAGCATCACCTGTAACCACTTCCTGTCTGTTGCTTTCTGAGAGTCACTTTCTTTGACTAACTCTGGAAAGACATTGTGTCTAAATCTGGATAGAGATAACTTTGTAATCTCTTCTGCAAGTCATACTTGAAACCAAATGTGGTGGCCCACACCTCTAATCCCAGTACTTGGTTGGCCAAGACAAGAGGATGGTGAATTTGAGGCTAGCCTGAGCTACGAAGAAAGTTCACAGCCAACCTGGGATACATAGTGAGACTCAATTTCAAATAATACAAAGGAACCATCTAAATAAATGCTAAAGTTGCACCTGAACAGTATAGAGACCAGTATACCTATTTCTACTTTGGAGAGCCTTGGGTTTGTAAGCCAGAGTCTACATACAGAAAGTGAATTCTTTTTTAGTTTTCTCTTTTTTAAGATTCATTCTGTCATTTTAGGTGTATATGTGCATCTCTCTTTGTGTGTATATGCATCTGTATGGGGCTGGCCATGAATGTAGATGGAGTGTCAGATCCCTTAAAGCTGTGGTTACAGGTGGTTGTGAGCTGCCTGGTGTGGGTGCTGGGAACTGAACTTGGGTCCTCTAGAAGAACAGCGAGCCCTCTTTAACAACTGAGTCATCTCTCCAGCTACAGAGGGGAATTTTAAAATATTTTCCTTTCTTCTTTGAATCAATGGAGGTCTGCTTTATCTGATAACATAAAGAATGTATAGACCATTAGTTTTTTAAAAATATCTTGTTGGGTACTTTCTATAAAATTACTGTAACTAAACCTTAAAGCAATGAGATAAGAAGGAAGAATAAAGTAGGAACTAGGAGCTCAGGGTCTTTCTAGATGGATGATAAGTGTTTAAACAGGAGGACATTTTAAGACAGACAGTGCTTAAGTTCTGAATAGCTACTATAAATCACAAATGCTACAAAAGCTAAGCAGAAGGGAGGAATTTTAAAATGTCTTTGAAAGATATGAGAAGCAGAACTTTCCAGTTTCTGGAAAGTATATGTATAGTGTGTTTGGTAGACAGGAATATCATATCTTGCCTGGAGCAGAGGATAACAGATAATGTGGAAAGCTAGGTAAGAGCCAGATTTTAAATAGGCTTTGGGGACTCATAGTTTTAGAGTAGAAAAGAATGCAATATACATTTTTAGAAAAATTGGAGTGATAATCATGTATGACATGATCAGAACTGAAATAATTTAAGATTAGAGAGAAATGGAGATTATTTCAGAAATGTAGATTATCAGTTTGCTCGTTCTCTCAGTAAACCTTCCTGTATATCGCACTACTATACCACAACTACAGAAGCAAACAGAAATGTTTTCTGCCTTCATAACATACTCAGGAAT
>NW_008335784.1:1275395-1294714 GCF_000622305.1 Nannospalax galili | reverse complement strand
CCCCCCCCCCCCCCTCTCATTCAGGCAAAAGGTAGTACTATAATAGGAACATATATGAAGCAATTTGAGGTCACAAATTTAGAAGCCATAATTTATTTCTAAAAGATAAGGAAACGCTCCTCCTAGGCAATACTTACAGAGGGAGTTAACAAGGAGTAAGAATGCAGCAGAAAATGAGCAGTGGTGTTCCAAGAAAAGAGGAAGCAAGAAGCAGTAAAGAGCTGGGTGAGAGTAGTGGCAGCGAGAATGGCCAAAAAAGAGAATACATGGCTGTGTGTTGTCATAGGAGAAGAAATGCTGCCCAGCATGGCATGATGGCACTTGCCTTTAATCCCAGCATTTGGGAGGTAGAGACAGGAAGATATCTGAGAGTTCAAGGTCATCCTGGTCCACATAGAGAGTTCCAGGCCTGTCAAGAGATGCTATCTCAAAAGAAAAAAGAAAAAAGAAAGAGATCATTGTGGCTTCCAGTGGTGGCTCCCCACTTCTCAGAGGGAGGCCCTGGACCTGCAGCACCACTACTACTGCCTGGAGGCTTGTTACAGATGCAAATTCTCCTCCTCTGCAAACCAATAGATTTAGAAACTCTAGCATAAGGCATAGCAGCCTGCCTGGAGGCAGCTAGCCAGGGAACTCTGAAATCTACCTGTCTCCACCTCCCTTGCTTTGGGATTACAAATGCAAGCTACCACACCTGGTTTTATTTTACATGGATGTTGGGGATTGAACTGAGGCATGGTAAAGCAATAAGTACTTTACCAGCTGAGCTGTGTCTCCAGCCCCACTTTTATACATCTTGCCCTTGGCACCTGAGATGCTGAGGCAAGATTTAAAGTTCTAGGCCTCCATGGCTACATAAGCAACACACACACACACACACACACACACACACACACACACACAGAGCACATACAAAAAGCAAACAATTAAGGGCTGCTTCATGTAATAAAACTCTAGAGACATGAAAGTTCAATATGAGATATAGATTTCTCTAGGAAAGGTTCATAGAAGAAATGGGCTTTAAATTAACACTTCAAGGATGTTGACACATGTCTTTAGTGATTCAGACAAAATGGATGTTTAGAAGTAGAATGCGAATTGGAGAGATTTATGAATATAAATAAACTGTGATGCCCTCCTGGGGTCTATTCCTATTAATTTTTCCCTTGTCATCATTCTGAAGTTCTAAGTAAGAGTATCAGTGTATAGTGAACACCAGCACTGGAGTGTTGGGTAGCATTACTAAATAACTTAATTATTCTGTTTTGTAGGGTGGGTATGTGTTATGATGTATTTTGTGAATTTTCTAGAATTATGGGTAAAGGATTCTTGCATCTAAATGAAGCAAATGAGAGCAGTCAGAATCCCAGATAAAACCATCTTTTCTAATGTAATTTTTTTTGTTAACAGTAGGTCAATATGACTTCATAAATTTCAAATGTCAATATTTTAGTCTTACACACTGAAGTTTATCTTTTGTGCTAAAATATTATTTTAACATGAAGTGCACAATCCATTTCATTCCCTGGCCCCATTTACTCTTTTTTTACTTGACTCATTTTCCTTTTCTCCTCTCTACATGCTTTAAAAAATAAGACTGTATAAAGCATGTGACAGTGGCTCTATACAGCTACATGTGCTATTGGGCATTAATGGGCTTTTCAGATCCTCGTATGATAAATGTGCTTATCTACACACAAAATTGCATATAAATAAACATTTTACTATGCTTACTAAAAAGTTCTCAAATATTAAGAAAACATGTTGTTTTTTAAAGATATTTACCAAATGTATTCCATCTTTCTCCTATTTATAAATTTAATAAATATTCACTAAGAATTTAAAAAGTTAATTAAAATATTTAAAACTCAGATGCCTTTTATAAATACCATATTTGACTTCTTGGTGACTTTCTCTTTTTGTCTTTCTTTGTGGGTTGTGTAATTCAGAACCTGAATCTTACAGTATGTTTTTCACCTCATTAAATACTAACTTTTTTGAGACAGTGCCTTTCTGTATAGCCCAGGCTAGCCTGAAACCCACAGTCCTCCTGCCACAACATCTGAATGCTGAGACTACAAGCATGTGCCACATGCCCAGCTTTATTTCTTTAAATATTCCTTGAAGACTTGATTTTCAAAATAAGTGAGAGCCCAGCTTGCAACTATGGCATGATTTATCTAATTCTTTTGATATACTTGAGATTTTTTTTTTCAAAGAACATTAAGTTTTGGTAGATTATATGAAAGAATATTAATGAGTTCAACTAAAAATGTGGTTTCTGCCTCTAATTCCCAGAGTTCTGTTCATTGTATTCTGAAAAGTGCAATCCATGCCTCATTTTACACTTTATTAAATAATACTAGAAAAAGATGTTAAAATCTGGTTTTCTTACATTAAAAAAAAAAAAATAGCAGCGATTCTAACATAGCTTTTTGTAAATGATCCCCTGTTAGACTTGAGAATGTTTTTTAAGACTGTTGAGTTGTTTTTCATATGATCAGCTAATGAATTCAGCACAACTTCCCCAGCCCCAACCCTTCGCTCCTGGTTAGCATTTTCCACGTTTTTACTCTGTGATGAACAAGCTCTCCCTGGTTAATTATGTATATATTTAGCTACTGCATGTGTTGGGCTTATTATTGTCATCTAATTAGATGTAACTTGAACTGCTTGCTTCTAGAAAAATCATTAAAAATTCTTTCCTAATGACCTAGAGATGACAAAATGTCTGTAAAGTGTGAAGAAGCCGACAACACAGGAACATTGCTCTTAAAGCGTGTTAATCCAGATGCCGCAATCATCTCATTAAACAATATTTTGCTGTCATTAACATTTTCACCAAGGAATTGCAGTTATAATTTCTTTGTCAGCTGTCTCTAGATCACTTTACCTTCAAAACTGAAGTGCCACATAAAAACATTAAATTGGATGGTTTAATTAAAAAGTTTTTTTTTAATGAAGAAACATATCCAGTGTTTCTGAGATCTCATTTACTGTGCTTCACTTTTATTGTTTGAGTAGATTAGTGTCAGAGACTTCCAATATTTAATATTCATCTTCTGAGATAAATCCTTAGAAGCATAGTTAGCAAAATATATGTCGCATGTGGTGTGCTCTTAGCACTACCAGAGAAGGAAAGAACCTTACCAACTGCAGTACAAGCACATTGTCGTTCCTCAACTGCCCTCTGGAGAAACAAACACAATCAACAAATATATTCTAGATAACCAGAACTTAACAGACTTTGCTTTGGAAATAGCTCCCTTTGGAGGATTCAGTAAAAAAAAAAAAAAAAAAAAAATTTTTTTTTTTTTTTTTGGTTTTTTTGAAACAGCCCCAGCTGGCCTAGAACTCGCTCTGTAGACCAGGCTGGCCTCAAACTCACAGAAATCCACCTGCCTCTGCCTCCTGAGTACTCGAATTAAAGGTGTATGCCACCAAGCCCAGCTAGTAAACTATTTTTTTAATATCATAAAGATATTCACCAAAATAAAGGAACAATACTAATTAACTAAAACTTAGGAATGCAAAATCCTAAAGTACCATGCCATCATTCTGTTTCTCTCACATGATCTCATCTTTAAAGTTCAGGTCAAAAATGTATATTGACTATCCCTTTGCTGTAAGACAAAAGTAGAAATTTTTATAAAAAATGGGTTAATGCATTGGGCATGGTGGTACATGCCTTTAGTCCCAGCACTTAGGAGGCAGAGGCAGGTAGAGCTCTGTGAGATAGAAACAAGCCTGGTCTACATAGTGAGTTCCAGGCCAGTTGGGGCTACAGGGAGACCCTGTCTCAAAAAGATGCCCCCAAAAGGGAGTTAATGCAATATATTATACTTATTTATAAAACTTATTGTATTGTTAACACTTAAATGATGCTGTAAAACTCTAATAATGTGGAAATTAGTAATTTTTCTTACTGTTTCAGAGATCCTTCCAGAGATTATTAAAAATGACTTCCAAAATTTCAGAATTAGAGAAATAGTCTTTATCATCATTTATTTTGTGTGTAGTTATATGTGCATTTTTAAATGATGTTTTCTTTATAATATCTCCAAAAGCAGCATATATTTTCCTTTATTATAAACACATATTAAAAAGCTACTTTCTTCAATATGTACTATTTTATACCATTTATACAGACATTTAAATACTGAGTTAATGTGAATTACCTTTTTTAGCTATTCTGACAAACTTTTCTTTGCTATAGATTATAAGAAGCATCAGAAATTTTAAAGACAATGATCAAACCTAACTTCTATTTATAAACTGTTTTTTTCTATGTAATCTATGTTACAGATATGTGTATATAGCATCAACAGTATTCTAGAAAATGACACACATACTAGAAGACCTACTTTTTTATTAACTCTACAGTTTTAAGTAGAAAAGTTCCCCCCCAAAATAACAGAGCATTAAATTTCCATGGGTCCATTAAGAGAAGCAGAAATGGCCCTGCTTGGCCAGTCTGTGCCCCCTGCCTGCATGTATGAATAAGTGCTATAAGTGACCAGGAGCCCCAGGTTCGCACACATCTTAGTGAGAATTTTAGAAATTTATAGCTTTTTTTGTTCACCAGTGGCGCTGCTTTGCTAGACCATTTTCATGGCCAAAAAGTTGAAATAAAAGCTCAGATTTCTTATTAGTTACTCTTCACAATAGACTCAAACTTAGACCACTGGCTGATCTTTCTGACTGCAAACCTGCTCCTCTAGTTACTGTGTGTCTTCACAGTGCTGCTCTCTCCCTCGTTCTACTTCTGTGTCTTTGCATAATCTTCATCCCCTAAACAGAGTGCTTTTACAGTTCTCCTGCCTTACTTGCCTTGTTTGTTCATCCTTTAAAATTGGCCTCATTTTATTCTGTTTCTGTCACATACATATTCTTTCCATCAACAGGATTTATTGACTAGAGGATATCCACCAAGACACAAAGATTGTTTTAATATTTTATTTATTATTTTTATTTTATGTATGAGTATATTGCCTGCATGTAGGTAAGTGCACCCATGTCATGCAATGCCTGCAGGGGACAGAAGAGGCCATCGGATCCCCTGGAACTGGAGTTCCAGACAGTTGTTAAGCTGCCATGTGAGTGCTGGGATTCGAACCCAGGTCTTCTGCAAGAACAACCAGTATTCTTAACCACTGAGCCATCTCTCCAGCCCCAGACACAAAGATTTTTTAGAAAACAAAAATAACTAAGCGTGGTGGCATACATCTTTAATCTCAGTGCTTGGGAGGCAGAGGTAGGTTGATCTCACTGAGATCACGGCCAACCTGGTCTACATAATGAGTTCAGGCCAGCTGGGGCTACAGGGAGACCCTGTCTAAAAACTAAATCAATAAATAAAAATAAGGAAGCAGAAACAACCAAGCCCATGCATCCATGATAAAGACTAGTGCAGAGGCTGAACTATAATGGGTGAAATGACTTTCAGTCTGAGTGCTATGGCATAGGAGCAAAGAGAAGCCCTAAGCTAACACCAAATTCCAGGGAAATGTAGAGTGGAAGCTGCTTGTGCTTTCCTCAGTTACCCCGTGTGTTTAATGCATTCAGTCTCAGCTTACACACTCAAGACAATATGAAGTAGAGCTGTCTTACCACAAATAGGTAGAACAACTGCCCAGCAAAATTTTCTCATGCACTAATAAAGTTCGATGTTTTATAATAATGGACTTAATTTTACTCATATTGTAATGGTTGTTATATTCATGTTTGCCAGCTGGTGCAAGAGTTGGTATCATTTAATATTAATGACTGATAACAAACTTGATAATGCTTACCTATCTCTGTTACATTATGATAAACTTGGTATGTAGGAAGATATTGAGGAAATCCATATGACTAAATACCAACAAAGAGGCTGTTTTCTATGACTCAGAATGAAAAATTAAATGTTAAACATGATCCAGTCATCCTACCCTCAGGAAGCACAGCTACCCAAGAGACAGTGACATTTCCTTGGATACCCTACATTAAGTCCCTGGCTAACCAGGCGACACAGATAATAAGCTACAGCTGCGGATTTTCTTGGTTACCTCATGTATCTCTTTGCCAATCTGGTCTCAGTTTGAGACAGGGTTTCATTATGTAGCTCAGGCTGGCCCCAAATCAAGATCCTGCCTAGGTCTCCTGAGTGGCTGGAATTAAGGAATTCATTACCACTCTGCTCCGATGCTGTTTCCTTAATGGTGGTGCTCTTGATTTCATCTGACTGAATCTTCTTTCACTTATAGTTGGGATAGTCAGTGGCCCCAGTTTCTACTTTCCCACTGTGTTCACATCCTACTGCAACTATTTGAATCATTCTACTAAAACTAAGCAGACAAGCCCAATGGTTCACCAATTCTCTACCTAAGTGAAACAATGCAGCACAAAAAGAAAACTCATTGACTTAAAGGAGAAAAAAGGCCATGTGTGTGGCACTCATCTCTGTCCTTTTCATTCTGGCTTCAGAGCATTTCCCTTCATCTGCAGATTCTCTCTGTTGATTTTTCTTCAGTTACTGGATGGAACCTAGTGCCTTACACATTCCAGGCAAGCACTCTACAACTGAGCTTCATTCCCAACCTCTCAACTGAATCTTGATATATATTTAATACAACATTCTATTCACTGGTAGAACACTTTCTGCATAGATGTTTCTTAGAGCAGAATATTATCCTGTAATAAGCTTCAGGCATGCACTTTTGCAGCTTGGCCCCATCCATGACACTTTCCGGGTTCCTAGCTGACAGGGTTCTGCTCCCAAGTTGCAATGTTATCTTCATCAAAGTCAGCCGAAGATACACATGTGGGAAGTTTCAGTGGGCCAGGCTTCAAAGTGACACATACTACACTCCAGATAGGAACTAAGTCCTATGACCAGAACTACTTATAAGGGGAAGCTAGTACAGAGAGACAGGAATCAGTTATGATGATAAGCCAGTAACATTATTAAATGTCATGATTTCAAAAATAGTAATTCTGGTTGTGCTTATTGAAAATATTGAGGGAAGCCTCTTTATATGCATGGTTATCAGAGTACTTCTGATTAAATAGAGACATAATTCAATAAAAGAATTACTTTTCTTCTGAAATACAGTATTTGACTTATTATAAGCACAGAAACTAGTTTTAATCAGTTAGGATATACAGACTTTCATTTGTTTTTCTTTACTAGGACGGACATATAATGATCTGAACCAATATCCTGTGTTTCCGTGGGTGTTAACAAACTATGAATCAGAAGAACTGGACCTGACGCTTCCAGGAAACTTCAGGGATCTATCAAAGGTAACACTTAAACTTATGGAAATCCATAAGCTATAGAGCATACAGCCTAAACAACTTCTTTCAGATTGCATATGTTCAGTTAATATCTGTGAGAAAGTAAACCTGCTTCCTCCCCTTTTGACAGTCAATCTCTAAATCTCATCAATTCAAACCAAAGAAATTACAAAGCAAGAAAATAATTAGCACCATCATAGGAAAAATAAAATGAGTGTTTGAGAAAGAGCAGGGTCAGGGACAGGCTGCTCAGGCTTTATCAGGGCAGGAAGCACAAAATTGCTACAAGATATGATGGATCTTTTCTGTGATATACTCCTTAGGTCATGAGGCATGTTGTCTTGACCATAAAGTATATACACAATAGCAAATATTCAGTATTAAGGGAGACATAGCACTAGAAAGTAAGGTAAAGGGCCTATTTAGGTGGAGATGATATGACCTAAAAATGGCCCTCAGAAAGAATGCATAATGGGGATAAGAAGTAAAAAGAAAATTGTGGGTAAGTTAACCACATTTTTCAAGAGAAAAATTAAGTGGAATACTAAACTGCAATGCAGCTAAAAATTAGAAACATTCCCAAAAGCTGCTCTGTAGCCTGAGCTGACAGATAAAATGAGTCATGCTTCTTGGAAATTGGTACTTTAAAGTGTGTGTGTGTGTGTGTGTGTGTGTGTGTGTGTGTTAGGAGCTAACATAAAATTGAAATCCTAACCCCATACTTACCTGCTGTAAGGCATTAAACAAAGTTGTTTGCTATCTCTTTGCCACAGTTTCCTCATCTGTTGTAGCTGAGAGACTAATGATAGGGTCATTGTGATAACGATATGTGTGGTGTGGCATCTCATAATTAGCTAATGCTGTGTGTTAATACTTGTGAGTCATTGATATAAACAATGTGCCTTCAAATGTCTTTCAAATAATGGTGATAAAAATACTGTATCTCTATTGTAGTATATTGTAGTAAGTGTGATAAACAATTTTTGTACAACTTGCCAAAGTTGAGGTGTAGTCATTGAGCATAAGACAAAACCAAATCAATGCAAAATTAACAATTGTTGTCAGTTGTTCTCGTAATAAAATCTTATTTGTGTGGGCCAGTAATATGGCTCAGCCTGGAGAGTAAGGGTAGTCTCCTGGATCTACATTTTGGAAGGAGAGAACTAACTCCCACAAATTGTCCTCTGACCTCCACATGCATGTCATGCTGTGTAGGCCTATACACATACACATACACATACACATACAAATGTATTTGCAGAGATAAATAAATGTTATTTTTTTCATCTTAAAGCTTGTCTGCTTTTAACATCAATTGAACATGTACTACATATTCGTTAGCATGTATATGAAAATGTATATATATAAATGAAAATTGAGAGTGTATCTTCAAGGAACATGCCATGTTGTATGCAAACCTCATATGCTGACTGTTACTGTAGTTATTTAAGATTCTTTTTTAAATAGGGAAAGAACTCCTTTTAATCTGAAATCCAACTGTACTATTATAGTAAAAGAATACTGATTAGACCAAGATTTTTTTCTTTCCTATATTTATTTATTCATATTTTTCTGTCAACAGATATTTAACATTTAATATTTAATAAAACTCATTTATTTATTTTTTTATTTTTAGGACAGGGTCTCTCTGTAGCCCCAGCTGGCCTAGAACTCACTATATAGACCAGGCTGGCCTAGAACTCACAGATGTCTGCCTGCCTCTGCCTCCTGAGTGTTGGGATTAAAGGCGTGTGCCATCACGCCTAGCAATATGTGCAGGAGATAGGCTTCTGCACTGGGTAGGTGAGCCAGAAAGTACTGACTAAGATATATCAGCTCTTGGAGAGAAAACAGAAGTGAGGGCTTGGTTAACAAGAACTTGAGGCCAGTAGTGGTGATGGTGCTGGCGGGGTGTGCTCAGCTAACCCAAGGCTTTGGGCTCAGACATTCTTGAAACAATAACCTAGCCAAAGAAAATGCAGCACTGACTAGGATTATATGGATTATAAAAGATATCTGATAAAATATTTGTTATTAATAATAGAATTTTAATGTATCCTTATATAAAAGATGAAATAAATTAATGAGGAGATGACTGGTTTTTGCTTTGTTAAGTTTTGTGTGTGTGGTACTAAGGATTGAATTTAGGGCTTTTGCATATTAGGCAAGTATTCTACCACCAAGCCACATCCCCAACCCATCCTTTTGTGTTTAATTTTGATACAGGTGACTTTGAACTCAGTCTATAGATCAGGCAGGACTTAAACATGTGGTCTTCCTGCCTCAGCCTCCCAAGTAGTTGAGATTACAGGTTTCTGCAACCAGGCCCAGCTGGAAGTGACTGTTTCTAAAGTAACTGGAGGAAAAAAACATTCTTCAGGTTCCTTAATCTAGTCTGTTTACTGTGTACTTCCTTTGCCAGAGTTTTGCCTTTTGTGAGTCACATATGCTTTTCCAGTTTTATATAGTGTGAAATAAATGGTAGCAGCAAAAAGGCAGAGCCTACATAAATTAGGCAACATGAATATAGACTATCCTTTTGTAAGCATGGAGTCAGTCTTTCATGTTGTAAAAGTTGATTCCGTAAGCCCATAACAAGATAGATGCTTTTCTTCCTGTTCTCCTGTATTCCATGCTTTACCAATTTATTACTTATATCTGTCACACCAACATGATGGGAAAATGTTAGCAAATTAAAGCCTCTTGATATGTTAATAAATTACCCTTACATTGTTCCCATGCTTCATTGAATTTCTTAATAGGAACTTCTTACAAATGGTCTAGAAACCCAGGACTATCCTGTATAAAATCCATTAATAAACAAGATTTTAATGTATGAAAATATATCTTATTATTTGCCTAATGGGAAAATGACATCTGCAGTGTAATATAATTGGAAGAAAAAACTACTTAGAGGAACATTACTGCAGTAAAGAGATCTCTACTAAGAAGCACGTGAAAGTCATGTAGGTGTCATAAAAAAGGCAGAATAATGCTTTAGTGGAAAATTTGTTTCCACAAGCTCAAGAAGGATTGAAATAATCAAATATTATTAATGGGAAATATTCTAACAGATTTCTAACAAGAAACAACCTGGAGAATCTAGAAGATGGGAAAACTCTGGAGTTTGAATGTGTCTGTGTCCCATATCATACAAATACATCTTTCCTAAGCGCTCTGAACTTGTTTCCTCTTTAAAATGAACATGATAATACTTATTTGATAGATGTGTTGGGCAAATTAAAATGCAAATGTAGATAAAGCCTCTAATGCCATGCCACATGCACAGGTGGCATTCAAGGAAGGTAGAGCTAAAAGGAGAGTTCCCTTCATCCCCAGTGGTCTTCAGCATGATTGAAAGAAAGTTTAGTGAGTGATTATTTGAGTCAACTGATTCTTTAATTCAAATAAGGTAAAAAGCAATACTATTCAGTAATATATTTTGCATGCAGTAAATTAATTCAGTTTTATTATTTCCTAAAATGCCAAAACACTGATGTTTAAGTGTTTATTAAAACTTGAGTTGAAGGTGCTAGAGAGATGGATCAGTGGTTAAGAGTACTTACTACTCTTGCAGAGGACCTGGGTTTGGTTCCCATCAACCACATGGCACCTAACAACTCTCTGTTAACTCCAGTTCTGGGGAACTAATACTCTCTTATGGCCTCCACAGGCGTTGCACACATGTTACACTTATACAAAAACACATACATATAAAATAAAAGCTTAAAAAATTTAAAACTAGCATTTCAGATCTACTTTAAATTAAATATTTGTATTTATGATATTGTTATTCTTTTCCTAGCCATCTTGATTAAACAAATGAAGAGCACAGGAAGAAGAGTTTTTATTTAGACTTCTCATCTGATTAGACGTCAGAGTCAGGCTTCCATTGTTACGTGTACAGATTATTGGTTAAATTTATTGTTTGTCAAATTAAGCAGTCTTGTATCTCTTCAATACCAGCCAAAAGGAGCTGTAGCAATTTTTTCCTTCAATTTATATAGATATTCTTTATGGAAATGTGATTTTTTTATAAAATATGTCTTAAAACATGATATGTGCTAGTGCTTCAGTTATTTACATACACTCACATGAATTTTACACTCAAATTATAGTGGTTACATGATTTTGACATGAAACACAATCTGCTCATTAAAGTGTAAATGGAATTTTCAATTTCCCAGTCATGCTTCTGATAAATGAAATAGCTTCGTTACAACACAAAATCCCGATAATATTGACATGAGCATGAGCCATCACTCGCATGCACGCATGCGTGTGCGCACACACACACACACACACACACACACAGTAGGAAAAATACATTTTGTTAACACAGGAGTTGTTTGACTGGCAGATGATGGTAAGCTTAACCATTTTCCCAAATTATTATGCCACTTTAAAAAAGGAAGTGATAATGCCGGAGGCTCTGAAATGTGATAATGCAAATGCATGCACTGAAGTGTGAATGAGTCCAGTCCAACCTGGATCCCAAATGCCTGCTACACAGGATTGAGTAGGCGATTAAGTTAGAGAATGAGGGACTCAGAAATCTAGAGCAAGTTCCTCGTTACATTATCTTTCTTTTATACTGTAAGTAAAAAATATCTAGAATGAAAGTAGCTTTATTTAGCTTAGTATATAACCTATCTAATGATGAATTTAATAACACAATATGAAGGGTGAGCAAAAGGATTAAGTGTACCAGACTTTTCATGTGACAATGTGTACATTTAATTATATGCCATTTGTCAAAAACTCTACTGCCAAGTTTGAGATGTTTGTCTCTAAATATAGAAAATGTGGTAGCATGGATAAATTGTGTTTGTTATGCTTCCTGAGTGGCAATGCAAAAGGGGAAGAACTGTTTTAAGAATAAGGTATTGATCAGCAGTACTTTAAGTGTTTTAAGCACATGGAATAATCTTTATTTAAAATAATGATTTTATAAAATAAAGATTAGATGGCTCAGTGGTTTAGAGCGCTGAATGCTCTTGCAGAAGACACAGGTTCGATTCCTAGCACGCACATGGCAGCTATGAACCGTCTTTAACTCCAGTTCCCAGGGGAATCTGAAATCTTCTGACTTCCACGGCATTGCATGACATGGGTGCACTCACATACATGCAGGCAATACACTCATACACATAAAATAATGAATAAAATATTTTTTTAAAAAATAAATAAAATAAAATGATTTTATTCATTCACCCACTCTTACATTATACAAGCGTTAATTGCCAACCTGCTGTGTGCCCAATAACATACAGAGACAATAAGAATAGAATCGGTCCGTAAGCTTAAGAATTTACAGTCACTCTTAATTTACCACGTGACAATTTGGTGCTACCTGCCTTCTAATTGAAAAGAAATAAGAACCAAGAAAAGTACAAAGAGGAAGGGTGCTTCTTAGACACTGGAGTCAACAGCGATGGGTGTTTGTTCAAGTCTCTACTTCTGCTCCATACAGTAGGGTCACAGGGAGCTTTATGAATGACTCAGAACTTCCAGGCTATACCTTGGCATGTTCTACTTCTACTAAATATCCCATTATTCTTATGTTGTTCCTTCCCATTGAGCCACATATCCTATTCTTTCAGAAAAGGGGGGAAATACTAGCTAGGACCTGTCCTGCTTTGAAAATGTTAAGCTGTTAAAGAAGGAACTAAGGTCCTTCTTCCTTGACGCTGCCATCTCCTGTATGGCATTGTGGCTGACCTCCGACCTGTGGTGAAGCCCATGATTGTCAAAAAGAAGACCAAGAACTTCATCCAGCACCAGTCTGATGGATATGTCAAATTAAGTGCAACTGGTGGAAACCCAGAGGTATTGACAACAGGGTGTCAAGGAGATTCAGGGGCCAGATCCAGATGCCCAGCATTGGTTATGGGAGCAACAAGAAAACAGAGTACATGCCGCCCAGTGGCTTCCAGAAGTTCCTGGTCCACAACATCAGGGAGCTGGAAGTGCCCCTGATGTGCAGCAAATCTTTCTGTGCTGAGATCATACACAGCTTTTCCTCTGAGAAGAACAGAGCCTTCATGAGAAAAGCAGCACAGCTAGCCGTCAGCCACCAACCCCAATGCTGTAAAGTAAAGAAAACAAATAGATGACTCTCATGCAAGGCTTATTTGTACCTAAATAAAACCACAGAAACTCAAGAAAAAGAGGGAATTCAGAATTCCACCTGGGTCTGGTCCATGTTGGTAGGAAAGTGCTTTCCGTGGAACCACACATCACATCCATATCTAATATTCAGTGTAATTATGTCAAAACTAGGCTGGAATGGGCCTCCTTTCAAACCTTCCAGCTGAAACCAAATATTAAATAGCCAGAGATGAAATTATCATATACTTCATCATTACCCTTAAGAAACTTATGGAACTGATATAAGTAAATTCTTGATTTCATTGCTTTTGTGCAACATGCTTATATTTTTCACTAAGCTATCTGTTATTTTTCACTGATTCTGTGTGTGTGTGTGTGTGTGTGTGTGTGTGTGTGTGTGTGTGTGTAGTATATGTGTATGGCTCATACACCTGTGCGCAAGCATGCCTAAGCCAGTGAAAGTATGTAAATTCCTGCTCTGCTCTGTTGCTCGCCACTTTATTACTTGAGACAAGGTCTCTCACTGAACTTGAAGCTTGCCTTTTAGGCTAGGCTGGCAGCAAGCTCCTGAGAATTCACTTGTCTGCCCTCTCCCCCACATTCTCAGGTTACAAGCATGTGCAGTCATCTGCACCTGAGCCATCTCCCTAGCTCTACGATATTTAAAACTAATTTTCTTAGGAATTACTCTGGGATTATGGCAACAGTGACAGCCAAGATTTTTTGTTACTTACCAGGCATCACCTTAAGCTTCTTAAATACAGTTCTTTGTTTTTCCCTCGGAACTCCTGATGAATTGTACTGGTAACAGGTTATATTTTATTTATTACCTCTTATTTCTCTGCAATAGGTAGGATTTACAAAAAAATAATGCACAAAATGATTAATTAATTTCTAGATGCCCTCTGTTGTTCCTAAATTCTCTGGCAGGTTTGTAAAGTACCAATTTTTGTTTTTCAAAAAGCTCTGTAACATTCAATAAGAGTAAAGTTTGCCCAAAATGTTTCCCAGTGGACGAAACAAGGTCAGATGGGTACAGAGGAAGCAGAAAGAAAGGATCGCGTGAATGCCGCACACCTCCAGAGCTTTCAGCTCCGTGCAGGAAGAACATACCCTCAAACGTGCAATAGGTTTTGCTAATCAAAATACAGCATGGAACCAAGATTCCTTTCTCCATAAAAGTCAGTTGTATTACTCTTCTTTATGAAAAAGTATAAAAGGAAATGCACTTAATTACAACCAGCAACCCATAAATCTTAACCCTTCCTTTTATTAATGTTTTATGACTTCAGGACATGTTCTGTATAAGCAAGTTAATAGTGTTGTACAATTGCAAAGGAGGGGTTCAGCGCCCTTAAGAGAGCATAATAGCTGGGCGTGGTAGTGCACACCTTTGGTCCCCACACTTGGGAGGCAGAGGCAGGTAGATCTCTATGAGATCAAGGCCAGCCTGGCCTGGATAGCAAGTTCCAGGCCAGCAGTGGCTACAGGGAGACCCTGTCTCAAAAACACCAAAAAAGAAAAGAAGAGGGGGGTGTGTGTGCAATATTCATACATTTTTAAGACACAAATTCTCAAACTCATCCTTTAAAGTGTTCTTACTTAGAACAGCCCAAAGCATAAGCAGCATGCTAAGAATCTAGTGTGAGTTGAAAGGTTTTGCTTTTTTAATGAATTTTGGCTTTATATATTAAAAATATTCAAACAGAAAGAAGAGTACCAATAGCTGTATATTGAATTTATTGATAATATAGCAAGTTCTGTTTTCCCAAAATATATTAAAGATATTGTGCCTTACTCTAAATAGTTCAATATGAAAAATAACATTTCCCTTATAATCAGAATTCCATTATGAAATCTGATGAATTTTATAGTAATTTACTAATATCTAATACTTTCTATAATCAAGATTTTCTGGTTATCTTCCATGTTTCTTTCTTTATAATTTCTTTAATCAAAATTTGACCAATGACCACACAATACTTTGACTTCTTCTATTTTCTTATGTACCTGTTAGGTTAGAAGACTTACTTATCACAGCCTCTGTTTTTTCACACTATTGATTTTCTTAAGACTTAAATCTTGCCATTTATTCAGGAAAATATCTCACCTTCTGAATTTATCCTTTTTGCCTTTTTACATTGTCATTTAATTTGTTTTAACTGATAAGGTTGAAATGTATGCTGATTAATGTATCAGTAAAAAATAATTTGTATTTGAATATAAAGAGTGATATAAAGATTTTTATTATCTGAAAATCTTTGGTCTTTATTATTTACTAGCCAAAAGATAAAGTTACTATAATTGATTAAATTTTAACGAAGTTAAAATGTTCTCATTTGAAAGATATTTATGGATCATTCAGTTAGAAAAGACATAAAATTTTGTACTTCAGATAAACTAAATTATTAATCAAATAGTAAAAAAGGAAGCTCAAACCAAAAGTCTCCAAAGGCAGTAATTGTTAGTTTCATGTATGTTCTTAAAATTGTTTTCCTGTGGATATTTAAGCAAAACTATATTATGTAAAAATTAGAGTTTTTGGAGAAACATTGGATGTTTTATTGTCCTCTTCCTGCAACTGGCTTTTTTTTGAGAGCTAGCATCACTAGTAATTTAACATTATCTATACTCTATTTGCTAGTAGCCACTTGCCATTAATGTTCTAGAGTCTTAACTCGGATCTTGTTTCTCTCCCACTTAAACCCATTCAGTGACACGCCACTGCACTTACCTTAATCTGTATCTCATCACTGTGTCTACAAAGCCCTGAGATGTGTGTGACCATGACCTATTTTCTCAGCCCAGCTCAACTCTTCCTCTCATGGAGTATGTGGCAGGCACACTCTCTTTCTATCTATTCTTTGAACTAAGCATATCCTCCGTCCTGAGTTACTCTCTTATTAATGAATTCATATCTCTTTCTTGTAAATCAGGTGAAGGAATGCCTTGCCTTGCAGGCCCCAGACAATTACCCAAGTCAGTCTACAAAATGGGTGAGAAAATAGTATCTTAGACAAATGCACAATACCCTTAATAGTCATGGTAGCAAGTCGTGACCTTGACAACATGTTAAGTATGCAGAGATAGACTCTTACTTTTGTGAGCATCATATGCTTATTCCAAAAAAGGTTTTGATATAATTGGGTTTTATAAAATGGAAAAATATCGATAGATCAAGGCTAAAAGAACAGAAAAAGAAAATAGGGAAAAAAATCAAAGGGAAAAAAACACTGATATACCAAAACAATTCTCACTCAAATGTATCAAAGTGCAGTCTAAGAAGCACTTGTTCTATTGCATGTTTGCCGTGGATGGATGGATGGATGGATGGATGGATAGATGATAGATGGATGGAAAAGATAGGTACTTTCAATGATACAAATCCACACTGGCATCCATTAAGATTTTTTTTCCACATGATAAAATCACACATTTTTTTTCAATTAAATAAGACTTTTTTTGTGGTACAAGTCAGAGACAGATTTCTCTCCTTGATCTTTGAAAAGAGTAGAGAGTTGCTGGGTGTGGTGCCATACACCTTAATCCCAGCACTTGGGAGGCAGAGGTTGGTGGATCTCTGTGAGTTCATGGCCAGTCTGATCTACAAAGTGAGTTCCAGGCCAGCTGGGGATACAGGGAGACCCTGTCTCAAAAAGTCAAAAAGACAAAAATGAATAGATAGATAGATAGATGATAGATAGATAGATAGATAGATAGATAGATAGATAGATAGATGACAAAAGTGGAAGAATGAGTGTCATTTCTTCAGTAGGCACAACGGTATTTTGTTCACATAATGTCACACAAATGATCACTTCCAAATTTTATAAGGAATGTGAGTGTCCGCGCACATGTCACCTGCAGTTTCTTGTGTTGTAAATGGTGCTTTTGCAGGCTAGGGAAGCTTACTAGCAGATTTTAGAGCAATATTAGTTTTATAAGGTTTATTTTTCATTTTCAAGTGCTCTGTGTGCATGATTTTTGTGTTATATCTCACAGTGTTTGTAACATAGAATAGCAGTAGATCTAATACCAAGTTTTAAACTCGGTGAAAAGTGCAGCCGTAGTTGTATCTAAATGCCACTGTTGACAGAAAAGGAGACTAGACCTTGAGACTAGATCTTGAGACAACTATGACAGAAAAGGATTACCAATTAAATGTATGTTTCATTAAATATAGCCTTATGCTTTCACTAGAATTCTTGCCATAGTCATTTACCAGATTTACATGGCATTTATATTGCACTATTTGTTTGAAGTTTTAAAAGAAGCCAGACTTATAACCTTGTCAGTAGAAAGGCAGATGATGGACATAGAGGCAGATTATTGACGTAAAGATGATATAATCTGATACCCACCTGGGTTGAATAACAAAATATGTCATCTATGACAAAATTCTCATTCCCCTAAAACAATTTGAAGCTTTTTTCTTTCAGCAATGTATCGTTTCTTGACTACTAGAAGCAAAATGTTTTTAAGTAGTAAATATAAATGAAATAATTTACTTTGTATTTCATAAAATTCATTTATAACTTCATAGACAAAAAGTCAAAATCATAAATGTATTTTAAGACATTACTAATAGAGGTATATGCAGACATTTAGACAGTACAGCTGTTTCCTGCAAAGCATCATTCTGTAAACAATTTAATAAAGGGGCTTTGATGAAACATGAATAAAATGGAAAATGTAAATATTTATTTTATCTCTTTGGGTAGTTGATGAAAAGACTGGAAAAGATTAGAGGAGGGGCCATGGTTCTTCTTCAAGAATGTTTTGTGAGGTCTTAGAGAGCAAATACTATCAGATAAGGTTGATCCCCTAGTTACTGGATAGATGTGTTTCACAAATAAAAGATCTGTTAGTCTACTCAGGATAGAAGCATTGAGCATTTTAAATCGCTTGAAAAATATACATCTGCACATATAGAGAAGCATAAAATATGGTGCAGTCTTAAGTGAGAATGCTTGCAGTTCACAGGCAGAACTTCTGTCCTCTCCACTGTATAGTAATTGTCTTTTTACCAAGCATAAATTTGTATTTGTTTTAAATATTAAGATTTTTATGTAATATTTGGCAAAATTGTCTTCCTTTTATACTGTGTAAAAGGATTTTCTAGATAATCGGAAATTTATCACAGAATAAAGTTTAAGCGTTTTGGTAGTTTTTTAAAATGTGTTTAAGCCAAAGTTTTATACTTTTATCCTTAGGTTCACAAAAATGAAGACCAAAAATTTTGGAACTTTAAAGTACTAATACCCTTGTATACAAGAAATATAGTTTTTAAAAATAAGTGAGTGGTTTGTTCAATCTTTAAATCATAATAAAGACTAACAAAAAAGGAACATAATGTACAAATCTACCTGATGACTTTATATCCATGCTCAGATGCCAAGGAGCTCAGAAAGTAACTGACTGTGACTAGCAAAAATCAGATATATAGAGATTAGAAAAGCATATGCATCTTACTGTCAGTTGTATTAAAAATGAATTTTTTGTATGAAACTGTATTTTAATAATGAAATGGAGATCTTTTGTAAAGTTTAAAACCTCATTTAATTTTATGTCTTATAGGGTTTAAACAGAGTACAATATTGTAAAACTGTATTAATTCAACTGTATACCTAAAAATTTACAGCAAATTTGAAAGAGATGCATCTTAGCTCTGGAAATTGTTATTGAATATGTCAATGCTGTTGTAGTGAAATGCTTCTTCTAATTATATGGCTATTAAATAAATAACTTTAAAAAACAGTACAGTAAAGGGAAGGAAAAAAAAAAGAAAGGAGCCAGGGGCTTATCCCAAGCCAATGTGACCCCTAAGGAATAAATCCTCAAAAGACCTTAAGAGTAAAAATAAATTGGTTTATCTGGGCCAACTGTATGGTCTTAAACACCCAAAAGGAAAGTATAACCAAAGATTAAAG